>NC_138052.1:41785058-41945058 GCF_964194185.1 Rhinolophus hipposideros
CTATAGTAAGCTAGCTCTATTGTAATAATGCAGCTTCCACTTTCACAAGATCCAGCAGGGGGAAAACGGTTTGGAAATCAGGTTGCCTATCTATATATGTCATTTTATCTATCCCTCAAGACCTGCTGAGTGCAGGAAACTTGCATTTTGACACAGGCACGTCAATGCTCACATAAAGTGAATAGCAACTGAAAACGAATTTTTCCCTTTAACAGTTCACCTTGCGTGAAGAGGAGCTTTGACTTTGTGGGGGAGTTCATGCCCTTTACTTTAGATTATTTATGGTTTCTTACTTCACCGGGTGATAATCAACATAAGGCATATTTCTCATGTTTGGAGCTCCCCCTCCTCAATGCAAAACCTAGGAAGATAACATCAGACAAGAACACTTTCCCCTTTTCCCTTTCCTGGCTGCAGTATATGACTTGATTTTAATTTAGCCATTTCAATCTTTTTAACCAATTAAGCCTGATTCTTCAGTCTAGAAACTGTCTACTTCCTGTTGCATGCATTGAATAGTTCCAAAAGAATTATAAGGACAAATTATGGTTGCCATGAACTTCTCTTACCATGTCAGAGAACTGAGAAATAAGGTGTGACAGAGGATAGCATTTGATTAGCTTGAACATGCTGGAAAATGATTGGTGTAAGTTTTACCGCAGATTTAAAAAGCAGGATGCTTAAATATCCAGTGAGATTTGCATACCTGAAGGAAGGGCAGTTCAAACCGCAGAGTGTGAGGTCAATCAAGAATAACTAGTTAAGAAATTCAATTGGTAGCTATTTTCCTTATGCATTTTTTATACTTATGATTTAATCCTAGTTGATCTGAACTGCTATTAGTAGATACTCATAGAATCAAAGCTTATATTCACATATTAGCCTATTCAACATTGTTCTGCTTCTTTGAGGTAAGTACACTCATTGCATTAAAAGGAACACAGGTCTTTGTTTCCCCCATTTAAAATGATAGTACTGTAATCATCGCTAATTCATGTCTGACTGAATTCTAGTGCTTTCCACTAGTCTTTGTGTTTAGTAGCTGGGTGATATACTATCTTGATGTTTTGTTTAGTCTATAAAGAGAGGGTTGTTTTTGACTCAAGGTTCTAGTCTCTAGATTAGAATGCATAAATAAACACAAATGCAACGTGTGTGTCCTATCTGCTATTTCAGCAAGAAGTCGCTGATCTCCAGTCCATTATTTTCATTTTTATTTGTTTTTCTTTTTTTTCTTCCTTTTGTCTCTTTCCCTCCTTGCTCCATTGGTTTTTTTTTTTTGTTTGTTTGTTTGTTTGTTTTAATGGTTGTAAGCACCTCAGCAAGGACAGATGCTTGACGGGAATCTTGTCGATCCCCTTCCATACGCCTCCACTATTCCCCTATCTTTCCTTCTGATTCAAGAGAATCAAAATCTCATGAAAAACTGCCAGGTGCTATAGCTAGTGACTAGACACTCTCCACTATAATTCTGACATCTGTATTTTACCTAAAAGTAATCAATTGGAAAGATTGGAAACATAGGTACTTAAGGAAATTATTGGTATATCTAACTGGGTAGTCTAACATTTTTGTTGTAACACAGATATTTTTGTTACATTTACAGCCATTTAAACCATAATAAACTTAGTCACAAATATGATATTTATTCAAAAACTGATACTCTAAATGAACAGTTTTTTTTTAAATTCCATATATGATGATAAAATAAATATATATGGATATATTATTAATAAAGAATGTTGTAGTCAATGGTAAGGGACCGGAGTTCTGGTCCTAAGTCTGCCATTAACATTTAAAAATATTTAATGATACACATCTCTAAACCTTGGTTTTCTCATCTGTAAAATGATGAAAGTGGATGAGATGAGATATAAAGAGCTCCACAGGCAAAAATTCTATGACTTCTTTGTTCCTTGTTCTTGCTTACTGGTATAAAAATATTTAATTGTGTAATAGAAACACTTTAAATTCAAGACACTGCAATTTGAAGTTGTGACAGAGAGTTAGGGAAGAGTGTCTGGTACAGAAGAAAGCATCATTTCTCCCTTCAGATACTTTTCCAAACATGATGAGAGCCTAAATGCCTCACAGCTCCATACCATCATTTCTCTTGTGGTTTTTGTAGCATTAAATACTAAACCTTCTCCCATCAGACTTAGAGAACTCAGGCTACGAAAAGGCAGGACTTTTAAGACTCAGTGGTGCCTGTATGGCATCTTAATATGTTTCATTTCACTCTGGGAAAAGTGCAGGTTAATCAACTGAAAATTCTGGGTTGGTGTGGCCCATCAAGTAATAACTATTAGCATCTGAAATTATAGATGTTGAACAGTGCACAGCAGTGCACTGTTCATAATAAATACATGCCAAACAAATGCAAGAGAACACAGCACACTTAATTTACGTCAGTCCAAACTTTGGATCTATTAGCTACCAACAGTGGGAGGTATTAGAAAGATATCACCAATATATGGAATGAGAGAATATAATTTTAATATCATACAGCAATTAAAAACACTTTTCAAAAAGGGATGACAATGACCCAATCCTCAAAAGTACGTGTAATAACTGGCATGTTGTTTAATTGATTTTACTTTTTAAAAGTTAATTTCTTTACTTTTTATTATTAGTCATGGGTTGCAGCATTGAAATTAACATAAAGGTGAGGACAACATATGATCTTTATGTGCCATCTTATTAAAATGAAGCTATTTTTAATACTTTTAAGAGGCCTATCAGAAAACACAATTTATATCCTCAAAGTATATTTTGTCAGTTTCAAGTATAATTTTTGCATTCATATTCTTTTATGAATTTTAATGGAGACACTTAAATTGTAATTATTCCTCTCAGCTCAAATGCAGGTAACAAATGGAATTCAATCAGTGTTTGCGCATAATGACCATCATTAAGAGAGAAATAATAATGACATTCTCTCTGCATTAAACTTGCAGACTCTTTACACAATGATCTGAATCCCATTATTGATCTCCATGGAGATATGCAATTGTCACCTATTCTGCATAATATCTGAATGTTAAATACATTTGTTTGGAACAAATATTTTAATGAATACAGTTAGTTCCACTTAATTAACTATCTGATAACTGAATATTTTTACTTAATAATTCATCTTGCAATATCAAAATTGTTCTATTTTTTATTCAAATGCACTTGAGATTAGTCATAGATATTCATTTGAATGTTCATAAAATGTATGTGGAGTTTAAAAATTCCCCTTGGCTTTCTTTAAAGTACATTCATTAGAGGGACAGCAGACAGGTATTTTTCGTCTGTTTGAAATAGTTTTTTCCCCTCAGTGTTGTTTAAAATAACCCCTTAGAAGATTACTTGTAAAATGTGTTTTCTAACCAAAATCCTCTGCCATCTAACTTCCTTTTATAATAGAATTGTTCATAAGAATACCACTATTCATATTTACTTACATATACATTTTTAATGTGGACATTTGATTTGGGGAAGAAAATATGCATAAAATATTGAATTCTGTGTGAAGAAAGCTCTGGGAAAGTCATAATTGGTGAGTACTTAGCCTATTGTAATTTAAAAAAGAGAACTCAAGATAATGTATAGACTCCAAGATAATTACTTGTGATAATAGTAAGAATAAATACTTTGAATATAACTAGATTAATTTTTTAGGCCCTGGGAGAAGTGTTATGGACCAGCATCAGTGCTCTGTCTAGGTACTGTTATGTCAATCAATTTCACAAGTATTTTCTCAACACCAAACCCAAGTCCAGCCTTGCACTTGGGAATGATGAAACCATAATGAATAAGACCCCAGGCTTGGCCTCAGGAAATTCGCCATCTGGTGAAAAGGAACTCATTCACACAATAAGTTTTGACACAGTCAACAAATGCCAATGGTTTGAAAGAAGTATAATAGAAGCATGGAAGTGAAATTGATTGGTCCAATGGATCAAGAGAAATCAGGATATCTTCAGAGAGATGGCAAACTTCAGTGTTTCACAAGATGAACAAAATTTTGCCAGGATTAAAATATGGGTAGAAGGGTTTTAGACTAAAAGAAGTTGCATTAACAAAGCTTGGAGACATAAGGAGGTATGTGTATCTTTCTGAGTAGGGCCAAGTCCAATTCAGCTAGAGGCTGGGGTACATAGTGAGCAGCATAGGGGAGGGAGAATATGAAGGTTTCTGTGATAACTACAACTTATTAAACATTTTCTAGGTGCTAGGAATTTGACCTATATTTCAAACTCTTGGCCAAACTCTGTATCGTATCATTCATATAAATAAGAAAGTTACATGTAGAGATGTTAAATGAATTACCTGATGTCACCTAGACAATAAGTAGTGGTGCTGAAATTTTGGGCCAGTTCTACTGGTGTCTAAAACCTGAACTCCAAGTGGAGTTAAAACAAGGTTGGAAAAGCCATGAATTGCATGCTTATGGAATTGGAGAAGTACTAAATGATTTTCATCAGGAGAATCATATGACCAGATCAATAATTTAGAAACAGAGTTTGTGTCATTGTGTGGGGATCAAATTAGAATAGCAAGGAGATGTGAGGCAAACCTGTAAATTATGAAGTTTTACTAGTCCAGGTGAGAGTACTTCAACTAGCAGAATGACAATTGGAATAGAAAGGGGACAGGTTCAGCTGACTTTTAGCAGCAAAATCAATAAGACTTACTTTTGGATTGGGTAACTAAAAAGGTAAAAAAGTCATAAGGGAAGAAAAGAAGAATTTTATGCCCCCCCTTCTATAGTTCTGGAGTGGAGTAAAGTTTATACTAAAGTAGTAGAGTTTCCACAGATGGAAACGATATAGATTTAAATACACTTTAGTTTTATTGATAGGAAGCACTATGAAAATTCTGCAAGGCTATAGATTTTCGTATGTTAACTTCCATTTTAGTGACCATTCTTTCTCATCTTCTATTGCTCCTCAGTGCATGGGCACCTAACGTGAAAAGAAGCAATCTGATTAATGCACAGGTAAAATAACAGTGCCTCAATGTGTTAATCTTTCCAACACTATTAAGAAGGTAAAAGAAGATTATTTCATGGAGTGCAATACACAAAGCAAGAACTTAAAAAATATATGATTCACTTATGAATTTCTTGAGTGTCAAGAATGTCCAAGGCTCTTAGGATAGGAAGATAATAATGACACAGTCTACACCAGGTATTTTGCATGTAGGGCACACATGAATCTTTGGGAGCCAGAGTGTGGACTGCGGTAGGCAGGATAATGCTGCCCCTCCCTGCCACCAAATGTTCATGCCCTAATCTCTGTAAACTGAATATATTCTGTTACGTAGCAAAAGGAGCTTTGCAGATGAAATTGAGGCTAAGGGCCTAAAAATAGGAAAATTATCCTGGGTTATCTGGATGGACCCAGTGTAATAACATAGGCCCTTAAAATTGGAAGAAGGAGGCAGAAGTCAGTGAGAAAGGTGCAACAGAAGAAAAGACAGGAGAGATTCAAAGCATGAGCAGAACTCAACACAACTTGCTGGGTTTGCATATGGAAGAAGATGGCCACAAGCCAAGAAATGTGTGGCCTCTAGAAGCTGGCGACTTCCCTTAGTGGGCAGCTGAGGAAATTGGTATATCAGGTCCTACACCTACAAGGAATTGATTTTTGCCAACAACATGAATGAGCAAGGAAATAGATTCTCCCTTAGACAACCTGACCTAGAGAAAGAGGATACACTTTTTGTTTTGGGGGTGTGGCTAAGTTTTTGGTAATTCATTACTATAGTTATAGAAAACTAATATAAATTGGAATAAAAAGAATGCTTACCTTAAAAATATATAGAAAATATTAAATATAAGAATGCATCTCATGTGTAGAAAACACTAAAAGAAATTAGCTATTACTTTTGTCAGTATAGGATTGGTTCTAAGTTTAGCCCTTGGCCCACAGAGGGTTTTTCCATTTTACTTGGAGTGCCATGTGACATGCCAGGCATCCTCTGAGTCCATGACCTACTGCCATCAGTTTCAGAAAGATGATTCTGAATCCTAACCTAAATTAAAGGCGGACTCCCAAGTCCTCATATTCTCTTTGAGACCCACCTTCCCCAGGACTGTTATGGGAATTTGGTGAAGTCTAATTCTTTGGAGAAAAGATGCAAGTTCTGGTCCTTGTCATACTTTTCACCAACACAATGCAATAGCTCTCAGAGACAGCTAATATACAACTTATGTTATTAAAGAGAACGCTCCACTCTTTTGTCAAAGAACATCTGCAGTCAGGTCAATGCTTATGTCATGGTTTCTCCCAAGAGACGATGGGGTTAATGCTTTCTTTATACTCTGACACCAAAGGTCAAATTCAGGTGTTCAGCAGAGAGAGGCAGTGTGATTTCTCATTTGTTGTTTTGCTGCCCAGGCTCCATTCTCCTTGCTGAGGCAATTACACCTCATTTTTCCTTTGTGGGTGCCACCTGTAGTAGATGCTGTTGGTTCCTAATACAAGCCTCGTTGTATTTTACCATCTCAGTCAGCACATGCATCTCTGTCTGAGGGGCTTCCACTGGTCTCCAGAGTTACTTCTGTCTGTGTGTCTGGCAGGACAGAGTCCTGGGGAATTAACTCCTTTAGGAGTGTGTCTCAATGAACGGCTGATTGAAGTTGGGGTATACATTTCCCATTTCTCTCAGATGGGGTAACTAGAGTTTCTCAGTAGAATAAGGTCCAGTTACCAAAAGTGGTGACTTGCTTAATTAGTTACCACTTATTGGCTGCCTTCCTTTCTGATTAACCTTATCACTTCTCCATCAGTATTTCCTTAGATTGCCTTCTGAATAAACTACTTGAATCACTGTCTTAAAGTTGGCTTCTAGAGGAAACCCAAATAAGATACTAACCTTTCTCTGCTCCCAGTAGATGTGCTTTGGCTGAAGATGATTGACCTATGGTTCCAAGGATGAAACATATGACACAGTTGCCTAAATCTGTCAGTGCATTCCATCCTCCATCTCACCTTGCTCTTGCCCAAGACTAGTTTAGAGATAAGAACATGATACCATCAGAGCCAGTAATTATAGACATTATTAATTTGTAATCCAGTGAATACGTATTTTGAATATATACTATATTCCAGGTATATTTTTAGTATTATTGGAATAACCCCCTCCCCAAAATTTATGTGGTATCCCTTCTCGAGTCTTACTGTCTAGGAGAGAAATAAAATAAAATATGTGCAGTCATTGCCCCCTTATCTATGGGGGATATGTTCCCAGACATCCAGTGGATGCCTGAACCTACAAATAATACTGAACCATGTATATATATATGTGTGTGTGTGTATATATATATATACATATATATGTATATATATAATATATATATACACATACATATACACAGATATATATGTACACATATATATGTATATATGTATACATATATATGTATGTGTGTATGTGTGTGTGTCTGTGTATAGTGTGTGTTCCTATACATATATATATATATATTTTATGGCTTCTCTTCAGCATATCTGAATTGCCAGTATCACCCCTCTTGCATTTTGGGGCCATTAGTAAGTAAAATAAAGGTATCACACAAGCACTGTGATACCACGACAGTGGATCTGATAACTGATAGCTACTAAATGACTGAGAAGTGTGTGGTATATACAGTGTGGATAAGCTGGACGAAGGAATGATTCACATCCCATTCTAAATTGAGTGGGACAGTTGAAAATTGCATCATGCTACTATGAACAGCACACAATTTAAAACTTATAAATTGAGTATTTCTGGAATTTTCCATTTAATATTTTCAGACTGGTGTTGATCACGGGACTAACTCTGGGGAAAGCAAAACTGCTGATAAGGAGGACTACTGTAATTGTGATAAGTACTTTGTTTAAATGAAAGTATCTTTCAGCTTTTAGAAGTCCACAAAGGTTTTTAAACACTCAGGAGTTTCAGAGATGGTAACCTATCATTTATTTAACATAATGTTACTATAATACTAATGAAAATAGCATCTTATGACCAACACAACTTTTCACCATAGTTCTTTTTTCTGACTGCTTCGACTAAGAAGCACACATCATAAAATTAAACAACTATTTTAATATAGTGATGGAGATGACTTTTAGTTATATAATACTCATCTCTCTAAATGCTAAGGATTGGTTATATCTGTCAAAAACATAGGAAGTGATGAGGAAACTATTTTATTGAATGTAGTCTGTTAGGACTGTTATAAGAAAATACCATAGATTTGGTTTCTAATAAACAATGGAAATTTATTTCTTACAGTTGTGGAGGCCAGAAATCTGAGATCAGGGTGCCAGCATGAGTGGGGGAGGGCCCTCTTCCAGATCACAGACTTCTCGCTCTGTCGCCACATGTGGAAGGGACCAAGAAGCATTGTGAGATCTATTTTATAGGAGCATTCATTCCATTTATGAGAGCGCCACCTTCATGACCTAATTACCTCCCAAAGGCTCCACCCCCTTAACAACATCCATTGTACATTAGGATTACAACATGTGAATTTTGGATGGACACAAACATTCAGGCCACAGCAGTACTTTTGACCAATAATGAAGGATTGATTAGATAAGTGAAAATTAAGAAAATTGAAGGGCAAATGTGATCATGTCATCTGAAAGTCCCTGATTTTCTTAAAAAAAAAAAAAATTAAAGATAGGACGTAAAACATCGTGAAGTCAGTTAGGCTCTGTTAATACCTCCAGTAAGTTAGGCTCTGGTAAACTAGTTTCTTCAGGGCAGACCTTGTTAAGAAGAACAATGTAGTGACTTATTTCAAATTACTTCCTTTTTCTCTTCCCCTGCTGGAAGCATGAGGTTTTTATCCTCCAATATATACTGTGAATACTTGGTTGAGCTCTTGGAGATAAAAGTCACAAAAGTGTGGATTCCCCTGGGTTCCCCTTGGAGTTTTTACTCTCAGACTTGCCCATGATGAGCCTCCAGGAGTTCAACTCCAGTTCAGGTTTTCCTGTCCCCAACTCCCTTGTTCCCATGGCAATTTCCGTGAGTCTCAGCTCAGGTAAGCCATGACTCCCTATATTTACCTGTCTCTCCAATCTTGGGGGCAGTGGTTTGCTCTGTGTCCTCTGCTCTCTTCTGGACTTAAGAAGAATTGTTCATTTTTTAGTCTGCTCAGCTTTTTACCTGTTATTAGAACATGGTTGCAACTTCTAAGCTCCTGTCATGCAGAGCCAGAAACTGGGAATAGTGTCCTTAAATTTTAACATTAGTTCCTTAACTTTCTTTTCCTTTTAATGTATCTAATTCTATCCATCATTTCATAGAATCCATATATTAATTCCTTAGAATGAAAATAGTTTCTGCCTATAAAAATTGTCGGTTTCACATGATCAATGATTAAAAATGACCTCAACTGTGTGCTTTTCTATATGTATATTATGTTTCAATAAAAAATTAAAAAAAAACCTGTATACCTATCTTTAACATATTATATTATTCTATTTACTTGCAGATTTTTAAGCCTCAAATTGTTTTATTTTCCTAATTTTCTCTGTTTTGCTCATTGAATGCATATATATCCATGTAGAATAATTATTTAGTAAACAATTTAGAGAGTAATTCCTGTGTCTTTAATTAGCAACAGTTGGAACCTCCTCCTCCTTCACTATTCTTGTATTTTAACTTGAGGGTTTATTTATTCATTTATAACCTGAGAAAATTTCAAGAAGGCTGTGGTAACAAAGTTTGTAAACTTTGTTCAGTTTGTTTATTCATTTAGACAATATATAGCAGGATCTCGATTGTTTAATAAACACAATCTGACAATTTCTGCCACTTATAATTAATATAATTATTGATATGGTTTGGTTTAAATTTATTCTCTAATCCTATGTTTTCTACTTTTTCCATCTGTTCTTTATTCCTTTGTTCCTGCTTTCCTGCTTTCTTTTAGATTGAGTACTTTTCATGACTATCGTTCTTATCTCTCGTATCAGCTTGTTAGTTATTCCACTTGGATTATTTTTAGTAGTTTCTCTAGAGTTTAAATTATCACTATCTACATTCAAATAACATTATACTAATTCATAGATTGTGTAAGAAACATAATATTATTGTTCAATTTCTGCCTATCATCTTTTGTGTTATTGTCCTACACTTCATTTCTTCAAATGCTATAAAGTTCAAGATGCGTCATTATAATCATTATAATCATTGCTTTATACATTAGGCATGTTTTAAACAAGTTAAAAATTGAGAAAAATTTTCTATATTTACTCACATATTTATTATTTCCAAGTTTTGCCTGGTATTTCTGCATGAAGAATTTCTTTGAACATTTTTTGTAGTACCATTTTTTCTGCCAATGGATCGCTCCGTTTTTGTTTGCCTAGAGAAAAAAAAATCTTAATTTTTACTCTCTTTTTTCTATGGAGATATTTTTATTGGGCATAGAATTCTAGGTTGGCAGTTTTTTTTTTCTTTCAACACTTTAATTCATTCTAGCATTCTATTCTACCTAGAATTTTATATCATTTTATTGTTTTCTTGCCTTTAAGTTTTCAATTAAAAAATATGCTGTAATTCTTTTTTTTAAATTTTTTTTTATTGGGGAATATTGGGGAAAAGTGTGTTTTTCCAGGGCCCATCGGCTCCAAGTCAAGTCGTTGTTTCAATCCAGTTGTGGAGGGCATAGCTCAATGGCCCGTGTGAGAATCAAATCAGCAATATTGGTGTTATGAGCACTGAACTCTAACCAACTGAGCCAACCGGCAGCCCCTATGCTGTAATTCTTATTTTTGTTTTTTATGTAATGTGTATTTTCGTCTGGCTGCTTTTAAGACTTTCTCTTTGCGATTAGTTTTCATAAATTTGATTATAATGAGCCTTGGTGTGGTTCCATCTATCTATCTATCTATCTATCTATCTATCTATCTATCTATCTATCTATCTTTCCATCTGTTTACTTATTTGCTTAGAGTTGATTGAGAATCTAGCATCTGTAGGCTTATAGTAGACAACAAATTTGGAAAAAAGTTTACATCTGATGGCTTTAGATATTTTTGAGCTCCATTCCTGTTCTCTTTTTTTTTGTACTCTAATTACACATATGTTATACTAATTGATATTGTCACAAAGCTTACAGAATCTCTATTTATCTTTATTCTACTTTTCCTTTGTGCTTCTTTTTTGATAGTTCTATTTATATTTCTTTGAGTTCACTGAGCTTTTCTTCTCCAGTGTCTAATCTACTCTTAAAATATTGACTTATTCAACTTCAGATATTGAACTTTTTACACCTAGACATTTCATATATCTTTAATTCCTCTTCTCAGCATGCTTATGTTGTTCTTCACATCCTTGAGCATATGTATAAGATTTATAAGAGCTTTTTTTGGGGTTGTAGCCTAGTAATTCTACCATGTCTGTTATTTTTGGGTCTGTTTATGTTTTTCTCTTCTAGTCATATTTTCCTGCTTCTTTGCATACCTTATAATTTTGATTCATATGCTGGATTTTACATTGTTGAGTGCTGGATTTTATTGTAGTCTTTTTTATATTAATTGTTTTTTGCTTTAGGCTGCAAAAACAAAATCAAGCAAACAGAACATTTGAAATAGTCTTGACGAATGATGAAAATTCATCCTTTCCAGGGAAGCAGAAGGTAGACCATCCTGCTTCACTGCTGCTTGCAGCATTTTAAAGAGTGTTGGATTTTGTTCTGGCATGTAGGAAAGTACTTTTAGGTAAGTATGACACATTTGAGGCTTACTTTTCAGTTTTGTTATAGCAGATCCAGAACAGCTTTTTCTATGGCGCTAACTTAGTTCTAGTACTTAATGTGACCTTTCTAGGAACTCTACTCTTTGTCTTGTGTATTTTAAAGTCTCTCCAAAAACACTGGTTTGTTGGAATAACACTATCTCTACTTATGTTTGAACTCTGGGGATTTTTCAACCAACTGCTTTCACACTTTTTTTCAATGGTTCTTTTCCCAGACTCTGGGACATTTTTCGTTTTTTTCCCCTCACAAATGGGCAGATCAGCCAAAACCTTAAGGAGGTCCTCCTGCAGAGTCCCAAGCTTTATCCTGTTTATTTCCACTACTCCACTACTCTGCTCTGTAAAATCTCATTCTTGACTTCCTTAGGCTCTGATAATTGTCTTCTTAACTCACTGCCTCTACTCCAGGCTTTGTTTCAGTTTTCTGTGCTATGGCCTGAAACCTGGCTCCAGGTAGTAAGCTGGGGCAATCTTAAAGCTTACCTTATTTTTTTCTTCTTTCAGGAATTCCAATCTGTGCTGCTTATTGTCTTCTGTCTGAAAGTTGTTAATATACATTTTCTTATAATTTTAGTTTTCTAGTCATTTATAGTGAGATGGAGAAAATAGAAATATTTTTAATCTCTATTAGAACTTCCAGTACCAGCAACTTGTGACAGTTTTCCTGTATATTCTAATCATGTTACTGATGAGTAACAGCTCTACCCAATCTCTTTTGTGAAATGTTGACCTTCATTTGTTCATGGTATTCTCTGACTACTGCAAAGAAGTCCCTTCATTTTTAGATGACGCCTTTAATTTGGCATAAACTGGTAAGAGGAACTATTTTGGAGAAGAGGGAAGTCGAGAAAATTGAAGTTCATGAACATCTGTTTGATGACACATGACTATGAGACATACATTTTTGTCTCACACTACTTTCTACAATACACATATACAGAATCACCTTACACACAAATGCACACTTGGTACAAACATGTGCCAAACACCTATAGATCCACAGCTACAAAAGTAGCTTTCAAAAATTTTATCTCCTTCTTTTTCATATGTACGCTTATGTCTAAAATTTATCCCCTTTATCTCTCATCTGGTTAGAGAAAAAGATCTCTTCCAGCCTACTGTTAAACCTTGGAAATGCTGTAGTTTCCAAGTGTCACAGTTCTCATTTCTCCCACCAGTGGCCTGTGACCTCACCCTTCTTCCTGCCAAGAAAACACAGTTTAAACAATATGCAGAATGTGTCAGTCTTCTTTAATAACTTGCATTTAAAATGCATAACTCTCTTGGAGAATGGAGGTTGTGTCTGTGTCTAGTATATTCCTGCAGTTTGGTACAACAGTAATTTTTCTGCCAAGATTTTATGTATTCATTCAAATGTGTTGGTCCCATTTACCTATTTCTGGACTTAAAATTAACTAAAATTTTTGCTTTTATTTCTGACAAACTTGTTCAATTTCTGAAGTTATTGTCCAAGATATTGAAATGACTTGCAGATGAGCTTGCTAAACACATACTGCTTAGTATTAGTAGAAACTGAAAGATGCCAGAAAACTAAGTGAGGTCAAATGCTATTATTAAAAAATCCTGACAAAATGTTAGATAAAGAGTAAAAGCACACTGACATTCCTGAGACTAATTCTACTACAGTTGATCAAATATATGTTTTACACATTTTCAGACAGAGTAGTAATTATTAGAAGTGGGAGTGGCTTTAAGAATGTAATTCAAGCTATCTCAAATCAATTTTCTTTAAAAAACAAAAGTGTATTAAACTGGTAAGCAAAGGAAATATTATAAATGTATCATATCTATACTTAAATTAGGAAGTGACAACATAATGATATTTTTGTGGAAAATAAGAAAAATACGGATTTTAAAATAATATGAAAAGTCTCAATGGTTTCAATGACTACACCCACAAATTAATGATAAATTAGTGAATGCCAACTTAGAGGAAGGTAAAAATGGCATACTATAGCTTTCTGTACTGGGCTTTGACTTATCAGTGGATTAAATAAATACAATAGTTGCATACTTGCTAAATATCTGGATGAAAATTTGAAGATAATTGAAGATAATAGTTAATATTTTTCATGTCAGAATTATGGTCTATGAAGACCTTGGCAAGCTGGAACAATTGACTGCAAAATACAACACTAAGCACTAAAAGTGGCAGATATAGTAGCTACATAACAACACACGTACTCAAATTCTTTTAACTTTGGAGTTTTAGGTGACTATTAATTCAATACTAGACAATAGTGTATTGAGGGTCCAAAAAAACTTATTATGTTTTTTGTTTGTACTCTGATAGATGTATGGCATTAACAATGCACAATCTCTAAGAGCATGTGAGATGATAGTCCTGCTCTATTTTATGAAGGCATGAAGTCTTGGAATACGGTAGACATTTGAAGGATTTGAAAACTATATTATCAATGGGATAAAGTGGGCAAAAAGGTGGCTGGCATGGAAACCATATGATCAACAGATAGAAAAATAAAAATAAGAGAACCTGATCATTGTACACTTGGTGAAGAAAAGACCCATATGTCTTCAAATGCTCAAAGGAATATTATGTGAAAGGTGGTTCTTTGTGTAGGTAAAGAGAATGGAACTCATAATGTCAGTGAGAAGTTAGATGTACAACTCTTGGGAACAAATCTACAAATTGAGTTGCTCAATGAGAATAAATCCTGGTTCTTTCTTATTTATCCTTTTAACCCCGAGTGCAGTTGAATGGTGAGCTGAGGTGTCCTTGTCACTGAAGGTAATTCAAGAACTTCAAAGTTTTATCAGATGAACGATGAAGTTCTTTCAACCAAGACATTCTTTAACTCAGTCTGACAGAAAAAAATGTCTTCCTCACAGTGGCCTTTATACACTGTACTCAAAGTCATCAGCACTATGTTCCCTTTTGAAATTTCTTACATGATATTTCCCCCCACCTATATCTTGCCCATCTTTCAAATCCAAACCCTTTGTGCTTCTCTTCTATGAAGCATTCCTTTATTATTCAAAAAAATCCTGAACTCTCTTCATCTGTAACTCTTATTACAAGTGTCACTCATAATTTCCGTTTCCTATCCCTATTTTCTGTGATCATCATAGCACTTATCACCATTGAACATACTTTATATTTTATTTATTATTTATTTTTGATCTGGCTCCCGACGTTAGAATTTAAATTCTACAAAAGCAGGTGGATTCGTTTCCTGGGGCTACCCTGTATTAAATCATCTCAAACTGGTGGCTTTATCAACAGAATTTACACTCTCAGTTTGGGATCCAGAAGTCCAAAGTCAAGGTATCAGCAAGGGTGTTTCCCACTGGAGGTCCTGAGAGATAATGAGTTCCACACCTCTCTTATACCTTCTGCTATCTACTGGCAACCCTTGGCATGCTGTAGCTTGGGCCTTCAAAACTCCAGTCTTGACCTTTGTATTCACATGGGCTTCTTCAGTCTGGTTTTCTGTGTCTTCTCGTGGTATGTCTCATAAATTAGTGAAAATAGAGCTCACCCTAATCTCATTTTGAGATCCTTACCTTAATTACATCTGCAAACACCCTTTTTCCAAATAAGTTGATATTCTGAGATTTACAGTGAACTTAATCTTTTGTTTGGGTGAGGAGGGGGGACAATTCAGCCTACTACTAGAGGTGAAATTGTCCTGTTGTGTTCACTGCTGTCTCGTCAGCACCTGGACCATTGCCTAAAATGTAGTAACTGCCCAATAAATATTTGTTTAATGAATGCATTGAGGACCTACAACATGCCAGATATTGGATTTCTAAAAAAAATGCTGTGTAGGTAGTTAGTGATGCACAAATAATAGATATATAAATGGGGAAGAGAGTCACTTGAGATCACTCTTAATTTGTTTTATCTTGCTATGCAAACATCCTGTCCCTCCTTCCCTGCTTGGTAATATATGCCTTTGAAAGATGCATTCTTGCCCCAAAAATGATGGCATCTTTCTGTCCAAGAGAACTATTCAAGAGTATATGAATATATGAGAGAAATATGTAAACAAAATAATATATACATATATATATATATAAATTCTATTATCAAGGTTTAGTGACAAACTTTGTCATTAATATTACCATAAAATATTATACTTACTTAAACAACATATTATATTCATTTTTCTAATTATATATATATCTTAAAAACATAATGATTTGAGTTTGCAGAATCAAAAATCAGAAAAAAAGAAGCGATTTCAGAGTATATCACCAATAATTTATCTTTTTTCCCCCATAAATATTTGCTAAAAATGCCAAAGACCCTAATTTGTCTATTTTAAATTCACATAAAATATCAGTCCCCAAATTTCCTATTTCTTCTGTGATCTCTAAGAATTAGGAAAATTAGCCAGGCCTTCCACTGTACATATTGCATGAAATTGATAGAACAACATCTTTTTTTTTTTGTCATGTCATATTTATTTACATTTACTTACTGAATTAGACAATAAATATAGAGTCTGAAAAATATGGTTAGGACAACAATTCACTCATATAGCTCTGGAACAAAATTTCACATTCCACACTCTCCTGAACAAAATCTTACTAGAGAAAAATAAGGTAGGTAATGCTTTATAGCATTTTAAGTCTATTGCCTGATATTTTTTATCTATTCTCTAATTTATTTTATGCTTTGAATATGAAATTAAATATTGCTTTTCTTAACCTTTATATACATCATAAATATCATAAAATAGATATGTGAAAAATCTATCTTATGTTTCTTTTTTCTACACCACCATCAACCACTCCCACTCATACCTAAAAATCATCTAAAATTGTGTAAAAAATGTCTATGCAATTCTATAATAGAAAACATCACATATGAAATGGCCCTTCATACACCAACACTCAGTATTCAAAAGCAAAACTACAACTAAGAAGGGTGCTTCAAAAAAAAAAAATGTGGAAAAAAAAAAAAAAGAACATTATTATGGACTGACTTATTGGTTACCAGGGTCACAGGCCTGATTTTTAGAAAAGTCTTATAGTTCCAAGAATGGCATCCAGATGCTTTCTTAGGTATGGGTATCATTATTTTTAGCAAAAGAAACCTTTTCACCCTCAGTCACGTCAAAGCACAAAGAATTCCATAAATCAGTGCCAGGCTTGTTTTTATTCCCAAATATCTGACTACATAGATATTTATGTCCTGTAAATTTTATTGCCTTGTTTTCAGTAAGGATTTAGAAGATTAAAATGGACTTTTAAAATACAAATGTAGTTTTTTAGCATTCTTTTCTGCTTTTCTCTACATCCCAAAATTTCTTTTAGTTTGGACAATGAAATTGGACTAGTCAGTTTAATTTTTATTGCTAGTCTGTTTCACCTCTTAGATTCCAAGGAACAAAACTAAGGTACAACACTTCTAGTGAAAACATTGTAAAAAATTCCTAAAACCAGACTCTAAACAAGCACTTACAAAGAAATAGTTTTTATTTATCACAAGCTTTATAAATTAAAAAAAAAACAAAAAAACTATCTTGCCTTAGTTCTGTAAGCATGCCCCTTTTATCATTCAGAAATAGAGAAATATTTGAAATTCCCCAGTAATCTTGGGCTTAGAAATGGAAACATTTGGTTGTATTTGGTTCACAAGCACACAGGGGCCTGTCTGCTTTTGGTTCTGTGTAATTAGAATGTACAGATTTGACATCAAATGTGCTGTATTGTAGTTACAATGTAAAGAACTCAGAACAAATGTGCAAAAGGTTGGATGCAATTTAGAGTGTAGTGTCGTAGAAGTGGAGAGAGGAAGAATGCATAAGCCATGTGAAACCTCTTGTGTCTATACAACAGACCAACGTTTAGGACTCGGCAGTTATCTTACTCTGACCAATGTAGAAAGCCTGACTATGTGAATCAAATCTCAAACTCCATGCTAATGGTAACTGCTTACTCTGTTCTCAGATCAAATTAGCTGGATGACATCCAAATCTGCATTTGACTACGTCCTGTCCTTTCACACAAATCCACTATTCAGATTACATTGACTAGCTATGAATTAATTGATCAATTGAAATGAATGAACTGACCAGATTCTTTAGATCTTTATTAGGAGAATTTAAAGAGCAAATAAACAAACATATGAGGAGGAAAAAAAAAAAAAAAACTGGAAGCTTTCTAAATAACTAGCTCATATTCTATTTTATCCATGACCTCAAAGTTCTTTGTTACATGCACAGATTACAGCTTTCTGTATAAGGCTCTAGGCTTCCAAGACCCGGCCTAAAATTCTGTTAAGAAATAGACAAGGGTGATAAAGGAAGGAAAATTGGAAAGGAAGATCTAGTTTAAAAATATTTGTGACCCATTAAATAGTTTAATATCTCACATTGCAGTACCTACTATCATGTTTGAGACTATTCTCCAAGATAAGTTTCTTAAGCAAAGTCCTGTTTTTACTCAAGGTTTGAGAGTTTATGTCTAAAATTGAAAGGACAATGAAAGAATAATACGTTCTGGTGATATTTCAGGAGATGATATGAATCAAATAAAAACTAATATTAAGAATAAAAATTATGACCTCTTTCAACCCAGCACCACATGATAGATTATTTATGTTCCTACAATACCCATTTTGTTCTTTACCCTACTCACCATTTCATTATCCAAAGTAAGAGTCTTATTTATATATCAGTGTTTTTTTCAGCCCATACATATCAAATGTATATGGCATTCACTGCTGGGTGTGCCAACATCCAAGTACTTTCTAATTCCATGTAATAATTGTGAGAATGTTATTCTTATGGAAGCCGCATCGTGACCTGAGATCACTTTCCTGACACAGATGAGCCATACATGAGTAGGAGTGCATATTCTGTAAATTTTCAATATTGTGTGTTTGTAGCCTGAGCAATATAAAGGAAAAGCAAACAAAGTAGATACAAAATTTTAACTAAAACTTAAAAATACTAAGGCAGATATCTTTAGATGACTATGTGTAAGTGAACATAGAAAGGATTTCAAAGGGGGAAAATAGTCAAAAAGTCAATTAATGTGAATTTGCAAACATGGAGAAAGAATCAAACATGATTGTGGAGAATCAGAGCAATCATGGGAAGCCCTGTGAGCATGACATAAAGGAAAATTATGTCTGATATAGTGTCAGTATTAGAAGCTAGGCTAAGGCTAAAGAACAAATTTCAACACTGTCAACTCAACCAGGATCCTATCCTCTTTCTGACTTTTCCTTCTCATTTATTGTCTATTTTAAAGAATTTCTTTTTGGAGCTGACCTGAGTTGAGCTGATCCTATATTGTCATTCACATCAAATATAGCTATGGTACTGTTCCAGGGTCCGGTAATCATATGTAAGGAGTATGAACTAAGAACATGTTCCAAACTCTTGAAATTATCATTCTAGCTGGCGAGGTTCATTTCAAATCCTGCCTGAGATGTACTGAAAGATAATCTCACTGGTAGGAAATGTAAAACTGCATCTGTGTTGGGTAGACCAGGTTGATCTGTTAGACTAGGTTGATCTATCTTATCTGATAAGTTACTAAATGTAACTTATATAACTTATATTACTAAATATAAATATATTCAAGAATCTATGTATCCATGTATGTCTATACTAGAATGGTATTAAGAATGGTATACTAGAATGGTATTAAGTATTCATGTCTCTACCCTCGTGGAAAAAAAATGTGCTCATACCATAAAAAAAAAAATGTGCTCATTTGATGGGGAAGTATGGCATTGTATAAGTTTTTAAATTTGCATTTCTTTAATTGCCAGCACAATTTGAATATTTAAAAAATGTATGTGTTGAGCCCTTGCATTTTCTACTTGCCAATTAATATTTCTGAAGAGAGTTTAGCTAAGCTACTCCATGGTATTGCTGCTTTGGAATCCAATTTCTTTGGCCAAGTGGCCTGCAGGAACCTTCAACTGACATTAGCCCCTCATGTAATTGCATGCCCCAGGTAGCAACCTTCAGAGACACATGCAAAGTTAACTTCCTGATATGATTTCCCCAGCAGCCCTTGAGATTAGCAGCCTCCTCTGCTTTCCAGAGCCTTCCCTTTGTGAACCCCTTTGATAAGACCTGGAAGGGGCTTGTCAAAACCCTGCTCTTTTGTCTGAACTGACCAAATTGGCTGAGAACTCCAAATCACTTGATCCATGGAAAGTGATCCAAGGATCCTAGTAAAAGCATGCGACCAGGATACTCTCTTCTCTTCTCTTCTCTTCTCTTCTCTTCTCTTCTCTTCTCTTCTCTTCTCTTCTCTTCTCTTCTCTTCTCTTCTCTTCTCTTCTCTTCTCTCCTCTCCTCTCCTCTCCTCTCCTCTCCTCTCCTCTCCTCTCCCCTCCCCTCCCCTCCCCTCCCCTCCCCTCCCCTCCCCTCCCCTCCCCTCCCCTCCCCTTCTCTCCCTCTCCACCCTGCCTTGACTTCCTTGTGTGGCTCCTCAAGGCATTTCCTCCAGGACTTGTGGTTAATAAACTTCTCCATGTTACTTTCTGTTGTGGTCCATTGTTGAACTTTGACTCACTATCCGCTATCTTGTGGTCCTCTTAACAAATGTTAATTTAAAAACGTCATAACAATTTCTTTGCCTATTTTTTGAATGGGATTTTTGTGTTTTACTTTATCAGAGTTGTTTGTCATGTGACTGAAAATATATTTTCCTATTATTTCCATGTTCATTTTATGTCTGTTCATGGTATTTTTGATATTTGCAAGTTTGTGTGTCTATGTGTTAATGTTGCCAAGGCTATCAATTTTCCCTTTATTTCTTCCTCTTTTATATACTTAGTTGTTTTGTACTCAATTCATCAAAAGATAATAACTATTCATCTACACTTTACTTTCAAACCTAATGGTTTAATATTTCTGTGTTTAATGCTATTATCCATCAAGAATTCATTTTGATGTGTGGTGGGAAGTACATATCTAACTTTAACCCCAACATTTTTTCCAAATAATTAACCTATTCACCCAGCATAATTAACTGAATAATCAGCCCTTCCCTTCAATTCTTAAATGTCACTTCTTATCATGTACTATAACACTAATTACATATATGTGTGTGCGTGTGTGTGTATACACACACACACGCACACACATATATATGTTATTTTCCAAAGTACAACAATTCTTATGCTACTAATACATTGCCTTAATTATTATGGTGCCATATGTTTTCATATCTGGTAATGAATGTTCTTTCCTTTTATTATCCTTATACAATTTCTGAATTAGTTTTATTTGTTTGAGTTTATTTTAGAATCAGTTGTATTTTAGAATCACTCTGTTAAGTTAAAAAGAATTAAGTTGTATTAAATTTCTAAATCAATTCAGAAGCTATGGTAAACTGAATAATGGCCGCCCAAAGATGTCCACGTTCCAATCTCTAGAACCTGTGGATTTGTTACTTTCCATGGTAAAAGGGACTTTGCAGGTTGATTAACTTAAATATCCTGAGATATTTCTTGGATTATCTGGGTGGGCCCAATGTAATAGCAAGGGGTCCTTGTAAGGGAAACTGTGAGGCAGGAGAGTTAGAGGTAGAGGAGATGACGGAAACAGATAACAGAGAGGAGAGGAATTTGGTGACACTACACTGCTGGCTTTGCTGATGGAGGAAGGGGACATGAGCCAAGAAGGGCAGGGTGGCCTCCAGAAGCTGGAAAAAGCAAGAAAATGAATTCTCTTGAGACTCCAGAAGGAGAGCAGCCTACCAGAATCTAGATTTTAGCCTATTTAGACACATTTTGGACTTCTAACCCCCAAAACTATAAAATAATACATTTATATTGTTTTCAGCCACAAAATTTGTGGTAATCTGCATTGCTGTGGAATTGTTACCATGATAAAGTGACTGTGTCAGTGTAGGTCTTTCTGATTCTGTATTACGTTTCTCTTGTATTTTAGTCTATCTGAATATCACAATGAAAATTTTATCATTACTACGTCTTGAAAGTCCTAAAGCTTTTCTTCTTCAAGATCATCTTGTCTATTCTTGGCCCTTTCCATTTCTATATGTAGTTAGAAACAGCTTGTCAAAATGCTAACACAAGAAAAATCCCTACCCTCATTTTTACTGGGCTTTTGTTGAATATTTGAATCAATCTGGGGAGAGTCAACATATTTATAGCATGAAGCTTTCTAATCAATGAATATGGTATATGCTTTTATTGTTTATTATTTCAGTAACGTATCCTAGATTATTATATAGTGATATTGAACATTTTTTCAGACATTTCTTTTTCTGGAATTTAATATTTTGTGATTATTTTAAATTGTATCTTTTAAAAAACTGTTATGTTCTAATTATTTGTTGTGGCATATAGAAACACATTTAATTTTTTATATTGAGTTTGTATGAAGAGACTGCTAAATTTCTTATTAATTCTAATGGTTTTTCTTTAGGTTCATTTGGATTTTCTGGACTATAAAAACATGTTACCAAAAAATAATGGAAATTTTGTCTCTTCTTTTCCAAAGGTTAAGTATTTTATTTATTTGTAATTCTTAATTTTAATGGTTAGGACCACTAGTAAAATGTTGTATAAAAGGGACAACAGTGGTATTCTGGTCTTAATTTGAATGTCAGGATGACAGCTTTGTATATTTCAGCATTAAGTATAAGTTTGTTGAAAGATCCCTCATCAGAATAAGGATGTTTTCTTTTTTGGTCAATTTGCCAAGAATTTTATAATAAAAGCGTGCTGACTTTTATGAAAGATATTTTCTACTTCCGTGGAGATGGATTATGATTTTTCATCTTTATTCCGCAATTATAGTTAATTACAGATTGAATTTAATTATTAGACCAACTTTACATTTCTAAAATAATCACACCACATTGTGTTGTATTATCCTTTTTATATATTGCTGCATTAAGTTGCTGATATTTTGTTTAAGATTTTTTTCTGTTTATTGTATTTTTCTACTGTATTTTTCTTTCTTTGAATGTCTATGTAAAGTATTTATGTAAAGACTTTAACTCACAAAACTTGCAAACTTTGACCTTTTTTTCTGCACTCTTGAAGAGTTTGTGTGACACTGGAAATTTTGTTTTTTCATTTTGGTCCTAGAGATAAATTTCTTTTTAAGATTTAAAATTACAGAATCTATTTCTTACTGTGTTGGTTATTCTAAGTTGTTTTTCCCTAGGATTAAATCCATTTTATTAATGGTATACAGTTCATAAAACCTAATTTTTATTTTCTTAGTACTTGTGAGATCTATAGTTTATATGTTTTAATTACGATTATTAGTAATATATTTATTTATTTATTTATTTATTTTAAGGAAAGTGCAGCTGACAGGGCCCATGTGGGGATCGAACTAGTAGCCTTGATCTTATTAGCACCATGCTCTAACCAACTGAGATAATGGGTCACCTCGGGTAATATTTCTTGATTAGTCCTGTTAGAGTGCCTAATTTCTATTAGTTTTTGTTGTTGTTGTTGTTGTAAAATAAATGTGGACACTTTACATTTTGTTGATTTTTGTATTTTGTATTTTATTATTTCATTAATTTCTGACCTCATCTGTATTATTTCCTTAGTTTTACTTCTTTTGGGTTGACTTTCTGTTTTATTTTAATCTATACTTCCTAAGATGGATATTTTGATGCAGTCTTTTGTTTTATATGCATTTAAAACTATACATTTTTCTCTAAGCACTGCTTTAAGTACATCCTCCAAATTTTGCTAGGTAGTATCTTCATTATCATTCAAGTCTAAGTATTTTCTAATTCTCCTTGTGATTTGCAATTTTTTTAGCTTATGGTTTATTTTTCAATGATATATGCATGTGTTTTGTTTGTGTTTCTTGTTATATTTCTTTGTTTGAGGCCTAACTTAATTCTACTGTTTTCAAAAATATGGCATGATTACATTCCATTTTTAAAAATACTTGAAGTTAGTCAGAAAGAGAAAGACAAGTACCATATGATCTCACTTATATGCGGAATCTAAAGAAAAGAATATGTGTATGAACTAATCAGAAACAGTTTTGGAGACACAAAAAAACCGAGAGTTGTTAGATGGGCGGGGGGGAGGGGGTTGGGGATGGGGGGAAGAGTGAAGGGATTGGGGGGCAGCTGGTGACCACAGGATGGCCTCAGGGTTTTGAGAATAACTTTGGGGAACTTATTCAATAGTGTTTGGGGATTTTGTTGGGTGTCCGATGGACACGTGTCCTGTTTGGGAGACCACCTCAGGGATGCTGTGGATGCCTGGTCATGGCATTGTACACCAGAGGCTGGACATTAATGAATGCCAACTATAATTTTATGTGTATAATGTGATGGCTCGGTGTGAGGTCGGGGTGGTGGTGGATGGGGGGAGGGGGGTTCACGGTGTGAGGGATGTAAAAATAAAATAAAATAAAATAAAACTAAAAAAAAATAAAAATAAAAATACTTGAAGTTTACTTTATGATCTAATATCTCAGCAAATATTGCCATTTGATAAGAATGTGTATTCTTCATCACTGTACTGTTCTATATATGAAAATTAAAGCAGCTTTTTATATATTTTTAGCTCATTCATATCCTTCCTTATTATTGTTCTACTTTATCCAGTTATTAATAGCAGAGAGCGAAAGTCCCCCACTGTAGTTATGGATTTGTCTAATTTCTTTTTAGTTATACACTTTCAATCCATAATTAATACTGGCAATATCAAATTTAGAATTTTTATGTCTTCCGGTAGATTCATCTTTTTACTATGTGATATTGTTCTTGTTTATAGTGATGCTTCTTGCCTATTTTGTTGCTATTAATATAGCAACATGAGCTTTATTTTGGGTAATGTTTGCATGGTATTCCTTTTTCCATTCTTTTTCTTTCAAAATTTATGTTTCATGTATTAAGATGTGTTTCTTGTGAGAGGTGTGTATATATGTGTGTGTGTGCTATATATACATATATATATATATAATTTTTGTTTAAACAACTCTGACAAACAATCTTTTCATTGGCTAGTGCAATGTTTTACATTTAATGTAGGTACTAATATATTTTTAATATAATGCTGAATTCGATTTGCTAACTTTTTGAGGATGTGTGTGTCTATGTTCATGAATTATATTAGTTTGTAATTTTTTTTATTACAATCTATTTCTCAGGATTATGCTGACCTCATAAGGTATATTGGGAAGTGCTTCTGTCTCTTCTATATTCTACAAGAGTTTGTGTAGAATTAATATTATTTATTTCTAAAGTGGTTGGTAGAAAGTTTTAGTGATATTATTAGGGCCTTTCTTGGAAGGATTTTAATTGCCATAAATTTCCTTAATTATTTTGTACGTTCGGATTATTTCTTTTTGTGTGAACTTTGGTATTTTGTGTTTTTCAAGAAATTGGTTCATTTAATTTATATTGTTGAGTTTATGGGCATACCTTTTTAAAACAATATTCTCTTATTATCCTGATAATGTCTGAAGAATCTTTAATGCTGTTTTCTTTTCATTGCTGACATTGGCAAATGTATTTTTTGGACATTTTTGAAAGAGACTTGCCAATTTTAAAAATTATTTTCTTTTTTAGCTTTCTTAATCTTTCACTATTTTACTGGTCTCTACTTATATCTTTATTGCTTGTTTATCTCTGCCTGCGTTGGGTTTAATTTGCTTCTCTTTTTCTACTTTCTTAAGGTGAAAGCTGAGATAATGATTTGAGATTTTTTCTTTTGTAATATGTGCATTTATTGATATAAAATTCCTTCTGCGCTCTCTTTTAGCTGCATCCCACAATTTTGATACATTGTGCTGCATTCACATAATTGAAATTCTTTTCTAATTTTCTTTGAGTTTCTTTTTGATCCATGGGTTATTTAGAATTGTGTTGTTTATTTTCAAAATATTCATGTATTTTTCATTTATCTTTTGGTTACTGGCTTCTAGTTTAATATCCTTAAAGTAAAATATGTGTTCTATGTCTTTATTTTTATTTTTAAATTACGGTTTGTTTTATAGCCCCCAAATTGGTCCATCTTGTGAATGCTTCATGTGTGCTTGAGAAGAATTCAGATGTCAATTGTTGAATTTGGGTGGAGAATATGTGGATAGTTATTGAACTATTCTTTTTGTATATGTTTAAAAATTATAATAAAAAGCTGAAAATATTTTAATATTGGGCACTGGTTGCTACCAGTTAATCAAAGGGCACCATCAATGTAAGCTAAATTAATCAGGGAAGGCTGCATTGAAGATTTTACATTTTGGTTAGGCTGTAAAAACAGGGTCAAAGTTAGGTAAATGGAATAAAAGAGGGAGGTCAAGAGTGAAAAAGAAGTCCTATAAACAAAAGCGAAGATATTAAGATGAAAATGACATGTCACTTCCAACTTGTCTCACTTTACAGTTATTCCATTGTACTTTCCTAAGGATGATGAGGCTGGCTCTCCAAAACTTTATAATTATGCTTCAGTGTATCATTTTTCCCTAAATGAGTTTCCATATTCATTGGAAAAATTTAGGAGGAGTTTGTTTAAATGTCTTATTCTAAGTACTATAAATTATTACTCCATTTACCAGTTCCTTCATCAAAGTTTCTATTTTAAGGATCATTGCCTTTCTCTACTTAGAAGTTTGTTTCTTATTTGTAGAATGACATGGGAAAATACACTGTCTATTTTATCATTGCTCATCATTGTTCTGGTAAATATTTGAGAACAAAAATGCTACTAATCTGTTAATTTAACCAAAGCTTATTATTTCAGGATCTCATGTCTCACAAACTAAGTTAAAGTTTCTTAGTGTATCTTCTTGACCTTGCTCAGTCATATTACCTATGACCCTTCCTGCTCCCCTTCCCAAATGCTTCTGTATCACAGTGACAAATAATCATGATAGCTCTGTACTCGGTTTCTTACCTTCTGAATAATAGCAGCACACCTAGCACTTACACTGTATTTGGTTTTCCATTTTCAAAGTGCTTTGCAATCAGTGACTGGCTGAGCTCCCTTACCCGTGAAATTTATTTCTTGATGACAGAAGGAACAAATTCTTGGCATCTGGCTATGCCCACTATTGCCACCATGGAGCAGGGAGAAAATCAGTGCTATGGATGCAGGAAGAGGTTAAGGGTCAGGAAATTCATGTCCTATTTTCGAATCTGCACTTGACTTATGCACATGGTGGTTTAAGGCAGGCAATTGCTCACTGTAAATTTTACCACCTATAGGAGGAGGATGGAATCCACATTGAAAAAAATGAGAAGCTCATCTGCCACAAATAGGATGCCTTGAATTTTTACTGGTACTCAGGTACCTTATAAAATTGTTAATAGAGGCTCATATCCCTCTTGATGTGTTATTATAGAAGACTATCCCTTCTTGATGTGTTATTTCCTATTCAAAGACTACATAAGTATCTGAAATTATATGATGAGTAAAAACATCCTCACTATATTTATTTTCGATATTCTTCCCCTTTTTATAAGTCAAGAGGTTCAGAAAAAGATAGAAAGAACACAAGGCTAGGCCCAGTTAGTGACATTTAGGAAATTATGTACTCTTTCTGTATATCACAATCATTGTGGTAATTTTTAACTGTTATAAAAGATAATTGATGAGTATTTCTAGTAACATACATGATAAGACTTGGTGATCAAACTGGCAGTCTCTCCTCGCCTAAATTTGAATATTTTTTTCTGTTTTTAGTGTAAGTGGCTAGTTATTTTAAGATAGCTATTAATACAGGAGAAATGAAGAAAACACAGAACAATAGGAAATGACTGTAATACTGACAATAATTCAGAAAAAGACAAATGTGTTTATCTACATATCTGTGTTGATATGCAAATTAATATCTACTTCCTTTTTTATGACAGACGTTATTAGAGTTAGAACATTTGTCTTCAATGGAATTTGTATATCTGAGCCCATCTCTGTATTTCTCATGCAGCAAAATTTCTCATGTAAATATTTTGTTTGGACATGTTCTATTGCAGAAGAGTAGATGACTGATATTAAGCATGATGGTATTTACTTGATTTCTCATAAAAAAATGAAAGAGATTTTTTTCTAAAGTGAAGAAAGTCAAACCCTGATTTAAGAAATTCTAAAGAGAAAATGTGGTATGATTTGTAGAACAGGGGAAGATATTATTTAGTGATTTTAAGATGGTCAGAAACCACAATTATATAAACCCACAGAAGATGGCTTCTGCCCTTTTTTTCTCCCAGTTCCTCAGGGAGACACTATTTCTCTCAGAACAAGAGGCAGCAAATATACAAATTCCATTCACATTGAAGTCCCATTTGGGTAAATGATTTAAGGGGGGCTTACGAGGTCAATTAGTGAAATTATTAGCTTTCCAGAGTGTTAGCTTCCAGATCCCTGTCTTGCCATATTGACTTCTGCTCTGTGGTGGCACTTAAAGTGAAATAAATATTCCAATAAAACCTGAAAAATTAAGAAGGAGAACCGAATGTTTTCATTTATCTAAACACTTGATACATTTATAACTGAATAAATGGATGAGTTTTCAGTTTCTCATTTCAAAAGAGGATGAGTACTAAACTGCTGTTTAGGCTAGATGAGGGAAAGAAGACACCAGCTCTTTCACACATTCACTTTCATAGTTTTGTGGTTATTTATGATAGAATTATTTTGCTCAAATTAATGAAGAGAGTTATTATTAATTTTTGCCTACTTCATTCTCTCAGACTTTTGGGTCCAATAAAAATAGTGCTAACCATCTTTCCCCTGAACACAAAAATGACACATTTGTTTCTTATATCTTTATAATATTGGTAGATATTATGAACTGTAAGTACTTACAATTCAGGGAAATAATGTAGACTATTGATTTAACTTGACCTCATGATTCAGTGGTGGACGTAGAATTGTGGCTGAGGCCTCTGACTTTTCCCACCACTATCTGCTAATTTTGGAGGGAAGAAATACACCCCAGAAAAATATTATATAGTTGTACTCACTTGTTAGTGATTGTGTAAGAAATGCTGTGATTTCATTGGTTATAATATAGAAAACTCAACAAGCAAGGAGAATAAACTAATACAATATAAGAAGACTTCATTTGGTGCAGTAAGCCTGAGTTTTCCTCTCCAGTTTTTCTTGATTTTTGCACATGCTATAATTTCTTAGGTACTTCTTTAAGCAGAAAATTCAAGTGTTAAGACAAAATAAATCTATAAATCTTCATTAAGTATAAATGGTTGGTATTGCTGCTCTCTCACAAAACAATTCCACAAGCATCAGTGTTACAGTACTGAATTTGTTTGAAAGTAAAAAAAAAAAGTTCTTTCTTTAAAACACATAAGTGCACCCACCGACTCAACCTCCTCATGGACTTTCTCTATATTTAGGTGCTCCTAGATCCTGTGTGGTTTTGGCAATGGCTCCAGGCAGGCATCAGCTGGACTTCTGTGGACCATGGCCAACAACCATGTCCAACATGGTTAAGAAGGTGTACCTTCTTAACCATCACACTGAACTTAAACAGTTCAAGTTCATAAACAATGTGCAGCAAGGAGCTGGCTTGAGAAATTATCAAACGTTTTAAGTGTGAGGAGTT
This sequence comes from Rhinolophus hipposideros, assembly GCF_964194185.1. Taxonomy (NCBI): domain Eukaryota; kingdom Metazoa; phylum Chordata; class Mammalia; order Chiroptera; family Rhinolophidae; genus Rhinolophus; species Rhinolophus hipposideros. The sequence goes on from NC_138052.1 coordinate 41,814,344, forward strand.
CAATCTTGTTGCCTTGAAATTTGCCATGCATTATTCTGAACACCCAAGAATCAACATTTAATGTATATGAAAAAACCAACATTGAGTTTGTGAAGGGTATGAATTCAGAACCTATTGTGGCCAACGTTTGAGAGAGGAGAACATGCTAATGGCCAAGGAAATCAAACCTGATGATTCGTAGTCAGATATTATTCCTGGACTGTCTATATTCAGACTGGTAAGAACATCATTAATGGATGCAGATCCACAAAATGGTCCCAAAAGGAAACCAGCCTATGTTTTAATACCATTGATCTTTTGCTCATTACTACATCCATGAAAAAGTAAGAAGAAAAGTAACAATTTTATTTCCTCCAACAGATGTTTATGTGTTCTTGAAGAGTACAGACTTTTAAATCAGGAATTGGAATATCTTGGTTTGATAAAGTTTTTCAAAATAACATTTCCCCATAGAGATCTGATAAGTGGGAATAGGAAGAACTCGTAAGAAAATGTACTTTTAAGTAAAAAAAATAAATAAACACCATTTACCCCTACTGAATTATGGAGATTTTATGTGGGAGCATGTCCATATATTTATCTATATCAGAATGGTGGTATTGTAGGTGATTATTATTTTCTTTTTTTCCTACTGTTTAGTAGGGTTTGCATTTTTGAGTCATAGATACCTGAAAGTGAGTCCCAGCTCTGCCACCTAGTAGCTGAGAGACTTGGATAAAAGTCAATCTTTGTGAGAATGTTTCCTCATCTTTAAAGTGTTAAATAATTAATAGCTACTTCATAAGGTTGTTGTGAGAATTAATGCAATGACAGAAAGCACCCAGGTCATGTCATTTAATATATATTATTTAACACTACTGTAGCTTTTACTTTTTTTTTTTATATATAACAAACATGCCTTATTTTATAAACCAGAAATGCCAATAAGGATTATTCACTTAAAAAAAACTCATACAAACATTTGTTTTTTCATTTTCTTTAAATTGAAAACATCAACCTAGTTGTTGTATAGTTATTTCTGTAACAGGTGATCAGTTATGACAAATGCATACTCATTTCTTTATAGCTTCTTTACTTTGAAGCTCTTAGAGTTTACATTCTTCTTATTCTGTAAACATCTATTATTTAAAAGATTTTAATCTATATTAAATTGAAATATATCCTTTTAAGTATATGTATGTATTTAAATATTGTAAATATATGAACATGTGTGTACATAGTATATCTTAAATCTCAAATCGTTACTAATTAGACTATGAAAAAAATACCTTAATATGTTTGAAGAAAATTAAGAATTATTCCATGATTTAGATACAAATAAGGAATTATTTCCATTTGACCAACCCCCCAGGTTTACAAATGAAATTTTCACACAAAATGGGCTGTGACCATATGTGTTTATATGAGATCACCATTTGGCTAAAGTTTGCTGCACAAGAAAAGCCCATTTCACAGTGTATTCACACCTGACTTTATGGCACTTCACCAAGGAAGAGCAAACAGTTTAAACATTCACAATAAGAACCAACTTGAACCTTATTTAACTTCCAAACCTTCTAAATTTCTTTAAGTTTCAGTTTTGCCTCACTTCCTTCTTGCACTCACCACCTGCCTTCCAGAAAATCAAACCACCTACTTACTGGAAAAAACAAACACCACTTATTTGTTTCTGTATAATTTAGAGTTTCCCACATTTTAGGAAGACTTAAAGCGAGGGTTAAGATTTCCTCTTAAAAATAGTAATTTTACCAACAATACCTAACTGAGATAAATTAGGGTATATATCTAATAGTTATTTTCCAATAAGGAAAAAAAAAGAAGAAGAAACGTGAAGCATAATGACACAGTTATAAGTTTAATTTTCATGTTTGGCTTAGGATATTGTATTTTATTCACCACTCTTAGGAAAAAAACATATAGCTTCTCATATAGTTAACAAAAATCATATTACTAAAAGCCATTAACAAAAGTTAAATGGAAGTATAGGCTTTGCCTTCAGTGCTCAGGGGAAAAGAGGATGTTGAATAGATACTTTCTAAATAATAATGATATAATTATGCCTTGCGTTCCTGGAGTACTTTTATTTTGTCTTGCCAGTGCGTGTATACTGTATCTCTAGGATTCTATGCTTATTGCTACATAAAGAAAATTTACACAGAAGTTTAGATGTATTTAAATGTAAATCTTAAAAATTGTGAAGGCTGGAAATGGTAAAATAATTGATCATAGGATATCTAGGCTAGAAATGGAACAGTCAGTAATGTTTAGGAAGTTTGGAAAAGTACTCTGCCCTGATCGAAATCCCCATGCTCTCTCTCTGATCAGAAGCGAAATTGATTAATGACAAGACAAACCCCAATAGAGCAGCTATTTGAAAAGGGAATTCACAGCTATATAAATACAGCACTTGACCTTAAGCACCACGAGAAGATCAACTACAGATGAGTGCCATGTTGTTTGCACCAGTATTAGACCAGCTACAAAAATGTGTTCTTGCTTTTGGAAATATTTTTGCCATATAATATGGAGCTATTCCCAAAAGTTTCTGTCTGTTTGGATCAATAGGCATAGACAAAGTTTCGGAGGCCTGACAAAATCACAGGAAAAAAAAAATGAAGTATACAAGTTTAAATTTGATAGAGTAAGTAAAGGAAAAGGATGTAAAAAGAAAAAGATTAAAAAATAAATATTTGTTATTTAATATTTTCACCTGAAAAATAAATAGATGTGTGCATACCTAAATTAGGAAAAATATCAGGGTAATTCCGGATGTCATATGTAATATTTGTTAGTCACTCTGACAATATCTGTATATATGCTTTTAATGAAATTATGGAGGATTATGTCCAAATATTTCATGGAACTAACTGCAGGGCTTTGTAACTTCACATGATCCAGTATTCCTCCAACCACATTGTTTTTTATCATGCCTCAAAGATTCAAGTTTAATATTTGACAATTTAACAATAACTGCTACTTATAGGGTAACATGTAGCGACACTTTGCAAAACTATTATTCCCATTTAAAAAATTAAACTTGTTATTCAAGTTAATATACATAGCATAAATACATACAAATAGTAAATGTACCACTGGATTGTTGTTTTTTTAGGTAAGTACACAATTAAGATTCTGAGCAAGGAAATACCATCACTTGCACCCAAAGGCACCAGTCACTACCATCCACCAATATGAATACTCTTCTGGCTTCCCATGCCATGTTATCAGTTATGCCTGATTTTGAAGTCTACATAGATGGAATAACATTGTATGTACTTTTCTGTGTTTTGGTGTTTTTCTGCTCCACCGTATGTGTAAGATTCATTCATTTTCATTGTTACATGGTATGGCATCGTTTGACATACCATCGTTTAGTTTTTCATTCTACTTTTGTACCTTTGGTCCTATTATGAATAATGCTGCTCTAAACATTCTTGCCATTCTTTCTGGTGTACATATCCTTGGAGTAGAAGTGCTAGGTCATAGGTGATGTCTATGTTCAGCATTAGTAGGTACTTGCAAACTACTTCTCAAGACAGATGGACCAGTTTACACTCCGAATAATAGCAGCACCTTAGACTCCTACGTGCTCCACATCTCATCCGTCCCTGATATGGTTATCGTGGTGCGTGTGTTGTGCTAGCTCATTTTAGTTAAAACTTCATTTTCTTGTTGACTAATGTGGTTGTTTATTAACCTTTTGGTTGTTTTCTTTTGAGCAGTGCCTAATCAACATGGTTTTCTGTATTTTACTGGGTTTCTACTTATAAAAATTGATTTCTAGAAGTTCCTTATATATTCTGACTACAAATGCACTGTCAGATATCTGTATCTATCTATTAATTCTCTTTCTCTCTGATATAATTTGACATTCTTTAGGTTGCCTTTTTTACTTTTTAAATTGTTTCTATTGATGAAAAAGAAATTATTAATTGTAATATAATCCAGTTTATCAATTATTTCTTTATGATTCATGATTTTCTACTCTGTTTACCAGAGGTCATGAAAACAGTCTTCACCTTTTCTTCTAAGAAGTTTATTTTCTTACATTCACATTAGATCTGTACAATATTTGCAATTGTTTTTTTGGAGTATGATATGAGGCAGGAGGTCAGGATTCACTCTTTTTAACATGCATATCTAATTGATCCAGCATCATTTGTTAAAAAAATAATCTTTTACTCATTGCTTTGCAATGCCATTTTGTTATAAAGCAAGTTACCATATATGTAGGTCAGTGTTTGGACTTTCCATTCAATTTCACTGGTCTTTTTGTCTTTTAACTAATACCACTGTTTTAATCATTACTACTTATAATATATCTTTATATTTGGTTGTGAACATCCTCTGGCCTTGTACTTCTTCAAGATGGTCTTGAATGTTCTGGTCCTTTTGCATTTTTATATGCATTTTGAAGTTGACATTTTAAAATTGTGTTTGCCCCACAAAAACAACTTTTTTTGAAATATTAATATGTTTCATAATAAAAAAGGAAAAAAAAACAAAACTAGTTAATGAATCAGATTACAATATGCTGTAATTGACTTTTCTATTAAAATAAAACTGTTCTGAGATTTTGATTGGTATGTATTTTGAGTAGATAGATCTATCTGGGAAAAATTGACATTTTTTACAATATTGAATCAGTACTGCAATCTAAAAACATTGTATTTCCTCTAATTATTTTAAAATTTTTTTAATTGTACTCAATAATGTTTCCAGTTTTCCAATGTAGCATTAATCTATGCTTTTCCTTAAATTTAGCCCTAGAGTTTTTATGTTTTTTGATGTCATTATGTTATCATTTTCTGATTGTTTGTTTCTAATATATATAAATACAGTTGATTTTATATGTTGACTTCATATGCAGTGACCTTGATACATATGCTATTACTACTAACAGTTTCTTTGGGATTTTCTCCATAAACAAGTGTGTCGTCTCTAATTAATAAACTATTTTTTTGTCTTTTTTAATCGTAATATTTTTACATTGCTTTTTCTTGCTTTATTGTACCAATTAGAAGTTCAAGCACAATGCCGAGTTAAAGTGGCCATAGGAGGTACCCTATTTTTGCTTTCATGTCAGAGGAAGACATTTCTGTCTTTCATATTTCAATATGTTGTTTGCTATAGGTTTATTAATCATTCCCATTTTTAACGTAAAGTTTATTTTGTATAACTTCTACTTAGTTATTAGATTTAGGTCATCCTCCCTCCTCTTTGCTTCATCTCTGTGAGCCAATACTCAGCATCAGGAACTTTTAACATTTGTTTTTCTAACATAGATTTAATTTGGCCAAGCAAATATTACAAAGAACCATGTTGTTGAAATTAGTTAGTTCACTTACAGTAGAGAAACACTCAGCTTAGCTGTTGATTACTCACTGCAAAATAGTATGAACACTCAAAGATATACACACACACAGACATTTTCACACAAAAACACACTCACCACCATCACAACTATTTACTAAAAACTTGTGTTATGGGAAATTTTAAACATACCCAAAACAGAGAGACACATGTTATTTACAATCTAGTATCAATAATTGGTCAATCTAATTTCACCTATATACACCAATGAGTTATTTTAAAGTGAATATCAGATCATATTTTTAAATCCATAAACTTCAGCACAAATTTTAAATCCTAAGAAATTAGGATTTAACAAATATTAACAATAGCATCATCATACCTTAAAATATTTTAATTATTATTAGTATTATCTAATACACATTTAGTATTAAATTTTCCCTGATTGCCCCACAAGTATGTTTATAATTTGTTTCTTAAATCAATATAAAAAAAACAAATTGCATTTGATTCATTTATATATACAAAATCCTGTTTTGTTAACCATATATATACATTAAAAAATGGTGTATATAAAATATATATAATATATATGTATATTTAAAGTATGTTTTAATCTAGTGCTGTTTCTTTTCCCTCTTTATTTTACGACCTTTTTAAAATTTTTGTGTCTTGTAGAATTTACATTCTGTAGTTGGCAGACTGCATCCTGTGATGTAATTTAACATGTTTTTCTCTTTTGATTTGCTGTAAACTAGTAGTTACATGTGTAAGATCAATCTGACTCAAATTGGAGTTCTTTTGCTATTACATTTAACTTGATGAAAGAATTGTTTTGATATGGACGAATGATAGTAGATTTCCATTAATGTTTCTATTGTTGGTGGAAGAATTGGAAATCAATTTCATCCCCACTCAAATGAATGATTGTATCCAAAACACTAAGGCTGAACTGTAGCAGTGATACTTGTGCTTGTCTTCACACTCTCCATTTCTGAGAGTGGGTATCATTATTTCTTGAGTATTGGATGGGTAATGGAACTTGGGATTCTTGACCCTGGGATGAATCTAAGGAAAATGGGGGAGGGGGAATAATGAATCGATTCTAGGCATTATTTGACCATATATTAAATTTAGTCTACTTTGAATAGTTTGAAATTTTCAGAAGAGAAATTAGGAAGTTATTTGCTCTTCTTAATGTCTTACTAGTGCCTCAAGCTAACTCAAGGCCTAGTTATTATAGCTTTGCTGATTCTATTATCAGAGGAAGAGAATCAACCAATCTTCTCCTATTTATTCCTTTTACCCTTTCAACTTTCTCCTAACTCCTTCCACCAACCCTAAATCATAAGTAGACCAGACTCAACCCTAAATCATAAAATAGTTTAGTTCTCCAAAACTAATGCCAGGGAGATAGAGAAAATGGATGGTCTACATGGTTTAGGGGTAAGCCTATAACAGTTTTCTCTTTCTCCATCTGTTTCTCTATAGTTCTGTGCATAGCTCTGACACGTTATGGTATAAGAAGTTCTGGAGCAAGTATGAGCAAATTAACATGAAGTTTGCAATGTGTATCTAATCTGCTTTTGATAATTTTCTCAAATATCAGTAAGATTAGCAAATCTTCATATTGTTCCACTTTTAAATGAATTTTTATTGAACTGTCTTTGCCTAAATGTTCATGAATTTATGAAAATCTATAATTTTTTAAAAACACTTTGATTATCTCAAGTTTAAATTTATCATTACTTTTTGGAAGCATAATTCTTTATTTTTTAGAACAAGGATATTGGGATAGAAATGCTGACAGAAGCTTAACCATAAATACGTTAATATTGTATATAAATAATCATTTCAATTAAGGCTCTCACTTCCTTGTTTGGTTGGGTTGAAAAAGAAACTATATTTAAAAAATACTTTCAATCTAATTTCTAATCTTTCACACTGACTTGGAGACTATACATTGCACTAATACCATTCTGTTGACCACTTTTTTAAAACAAAAGCAAAAGAAAATCCACACATTGCCAAACCACTTAATGCTTATTTGACAGTGTTAAATGGAGTTGATGATTTGGCAGAGGCCCATCACTACTTACCTTGAGTGCCAAGTATATTGAAATTTGTATAATTGATAAGTGTTATGTTGCATTGCTATATCTATGATGTGGCCTGACCACCAAGCATAAATACCACATTACAAACCAGGGGCAGATATTAGGGAAAAGGAAGCTTATTTATAATGTAGTTTTACCCATTCATTTTATAGTGTTTTTATATAGATTTTTGGTTCTTAGAAACCTTTACATTCTGCTTATATAGTATCTGCATTTAATTTTCTCATTATCAGTATCATTGTATTTATTATTTCCAATACATATTTCTTTACAAAGTAATGATGATATGATTGCCCTTTCTGTATTTACCCACAAGTATCTCAAAATGCACATTTGTCATTTGCAATCATTTTTAAAATTCTGTCTTTTAACGAATGAATTAGGTTTTCTCAGGATTGTGGTAAGGTCTTGTGACACAGAAACACATTAGAGTGTGCGCTGTCTAATACTGTAGCTTTATTTTTCATTTTCCCACTCATTAGAGCATTATTGTTTGGTTTTTCTATTCTAATTAGCAGTTTGACATTAAAAGTAACTTTTATTTGAAGTAATATTTATTTTACAGGTTTTAATAAGTTGACGTATTTCATTTCTAAACTATGCAGAGAAACTTTGCAGTGAGATTTGTTTTGTTTTCTTAAAATTGTAACATATAAGAAAGTCTTTTAAATACATATATATATATAATTGTATATATACATATATATTATGTATATGTGTAAAACTTTTAATGACCAGTATGCTTATTATCATTAAAATTAAGATATTCTTATCATCAAATTTACAGTAATAGGTCAAATAATCATAATTAGTTTAATAGAAGATGCATAGATATATTCTGGATTTAGATTATAAAACAGATGTTTTAACATAAGTTATTCAGCACAATAGCTCAAATATATGTTGTTTGCAGTGAAAATAACATAAAAGTAAATTGACACTACCGTGACAATTAAACACAATTTTGTTGAATGATTGAAAAAAAACATATTTGCAGACATTGAGTGTTTATTTTAAAGTGTCAAACCATTTTTTCCTAATAAAATCTAAGACAGATCTCTAATACTTAAAAGAGATAAAATTATAAAAGGCTTGGCTTGAAATGGGATGAATGGTTCAGAGATAGAGCTGCTTAAAACCACCTTACTCTCTGGGCTCTAAGGAACAGACTTTAAAAACCACCTAATAACAGAATTTTAGAGAGTGACTTAGAGTTCTTCAACTACTGTATTAGCCTAAAGATATTCCTTGGAGCACTACTCTCATTAGATGCTCTCTAAAAACTGCATTCCATGTCAATATATCTGAGAAACCCTTTAGTCACAGTATATTCTCATCTAAGAGCTACCTAATGCTTATTATTGTATTAGTAGCTCTGTGGCATCACATAGTAAAAACAAAACAAAACAAAAAATACTATTTGATTGTATTTTCAAAAGTAAGTTTCTTAAAATCATTTAATAACAGAAATTTTACCTTTGTTAAAATATTAATATCTTAAAAATTAGAAATTAATTTACCACAAGACATAATTTTATGATAAAACTGTCATCCTTTGATCTAATCCAACAGTTCAACAATTGCTCCTACAATGTCTCAAATGAAAATGATTCAGATTGTGATTATGTAATTTAAAAATGGAAACTAACTTTCACTCTGGAAAAACTATTTCATATTTGGACAATTCTAGTGGTTAGAAAGATTTTTATGATAAGGTTTATTTGTTTCAATGTAATATTACAAAGAGTTAGCCAGCTGCAGTATATTTTCACCTAAAAATAATTTTTGTCACTCTGGATGTTTCTCATCCTATGTCAAATCTTAAATTTATGAATATTCACAGAGATCCCTTGATAAAATATATGCAACCAATTTAATTGAGGAAAGAACTCACTGACAGCTATAAACTTAAAAAAAAATAAAGATGATTACCTAAATCAGCTTCACATGTAATTTAACTTTGTCTTGAAATGTATGTTTTGCATTTGAGGTTTCAGACCTGGCATCAGTTGGTTTGGAGACGCTAAACTCAAGTGCCTTTTTGATGATTGTGCTGAATTTGGAACCATGTGACAGCACATAGGTGGTATAAGGTTTACCTGAATACTGCTGTACATAATTTATGCTTTTATGCACTTAAGACCTATGCTGTCATATCGGAAAAGTTACCTGAGATTGGCTGCTTAATTTTAAATACATGAAGTCCATGAATAGGTATTTCAATAATACTTTCTAAAACCTTTTGAAATGCATTTATCTTATTTTTCTGCCAATAATTCATCCACTGCACTAAAACTAATATGCTTCTAATATGTGCTAGGCAATGTTCTTGGAATTGGGGATATAGCATTGAAAGAAACTGAAACCATCCTGGCCCATCCAATCCCCCACCCTACTTTTTCAGAGTTTACATTTTCATTGTGGACAGACTGCAAATAAATAAATACATAATATAATATTAGGTAGTGGTCAGTGAAGGCATCAGAGGGTGACATTCAAACTGACTTGGATGACATAAAAGAATGTTGCAAATAGGGAGAACAGCAATTGCAAAGACTCAGAGGTCTTCTGTATTGTTTGAATAGTTTATAAGAAGACACTTGTCATTACTTGTGTAGCCAAATGAAGAAAAATCAATGCATCATATTGAAAAGCTATACATTATGATGTCTAGACATTTGATATGAAAGGATACTGAAACTAGATAAAAGTTTTTAGGTGTTCAATATGGAAGTATTAAAAATGTTTTTTAAAAAATACGCTTTTTTCTTCTTCAATTTGTAATACTGATGAAAGAGTTTAATCTTACAATTTTAACCCTTAGCCAAATAGAGCTTAGTTTTAACAATATGGTATAGACAGTATCTGGATTTTAAGAACAAATATCAAATGTTTTGTATGTACTGCCCATTAAGAGAAATACAAAAACAAATAAAAATAAAAACACCCCTTAGAACACATTAGCAGATGCATATCTTCAGCCATATGACCCAAATATGGGATGACAACATTAAGAAAGATGTAAATTAGTAAGGTCAGACAAACACCTATCAAATCAAAGTCTGATTATAGACATATAAATATGTGCATAAAAACTGCTTAAGTTTATATCACTTTAAGAATAAATGTAGACTGTAAACTATTGTATAGGTCACTGAGGTCATTTAGGACATATTCTAAGTTACAAAATGCAATTATTACCAAAATTTTCAGAATTACACTTGTTGCATAGATGAAGCAACATTACGTAAGAATGGATGTGTTATGTGTACAACATTCCTTTTGGAATTGAATTGTGGCGTGCTTAATGTAACCTATGGAATATTGACTACAGAACCCAAACATTAACATGTGGGGAAAATCTATATTGTAGTAATATAGTATAGACAGTATAATTGTTAAAACACACACATGTATATCTATATAAAGTTATAAGTAAATGGAAAGAATCAAATGAATCATTAAAGCATTCTTTCTTGATAAATACAATACCTGTGATCTGTACAATTCACCTGATTAATTTATATAGAAAAATATTGATTCTCCTTGTACAATTCTGTCTGCTTTTAAGAATATAAGGACCCAAACATCCCTCTCTGCCTCCCTGCATCTGTCTTCAATATACACAGCTCCCTTTGAAATCGGTGGGATATGAGGGAGTGCAGTGGGGAATGAAAATCTTTGAATTCAGTGGCCATTTCTCAGGTGGAAGATTGGGGGAGCTGCCATCTTAATGATGCCTCTCAGTGGGAGACCCAGTTTGATGAGGTTGAATAGGCCTGAAAGCATCGGCTTCAAGATATAAAGAAACAGCGAATCAGAGAGTCTCACTGCTTCCAGAAAGAATCTTGAAATACCGACTGGTATAGACTCCCTTTCAAATGGAATTAATTGAATTTGTGTAATTTTTTTTACCCTTCTTAAGAACTTTCACTTTTTTTAAAAAAATCACTCAGTATCTGTCACTTCTTTATGTTGGAACTCATTCCTTCAAATACTTCATCTTTTCAGGCTGTCAATAACTACCAGTCTCTTAATTATTCTCCTTTATTATATTTAGGAGTCCAATATAGGTGCTCACATACATCTAAGATACTCACGTATTCTCTCACTGAGTTCAGTGATCCTTTAAGCAGTTTCTGGTGATTTTTCTCTCATCTTAGTAATTAGACATCATGATTAGAATAACTTTTATATTATGTGAGGTTTCCCTTAAATATGACTATATTATGGGGGAGGGGGTTTTCTATAAAAAGAAAAAAAAAAAACCTAAGAACAAATATGAACTTTTAAATTATAAGAGATGCAAATTTATCAGAATGATTATTGCTTTTTCCCCCCAGGATATTGCTTGAAATTCTACATGGTCTGAACATTACTTGTTAACTCACAGTGTGAGATGAAAGACATTCTGTATTTTTAACATCTTCTCAGCTATTGTACTTTATACTGTTATCATATTTGAAAGCACAGACTAAGAAATACCCATTAACAAAAAAGGCATCTATAAATACAAGATCCTTTGAAAAATGTTGTATCTATACAATTTAAGCAAATAAATCCACGCTGTCTCTCCATATACTGGGGCAAAGAGAAAGAAAGCATTCAATACTGTGAAGTAAATTAAGAAATGAATTGGTCACTTAGTTGGAGTCCTTTTGGAGTGGCTATGTGAGACAATACAGGAAGGCGGACACACTTAGTAATCCTGCCTAAAACCTGCTCTCTCCTAGACGGGACCTTACTCAAACCCCAGCAGCCAATTGTAATACTTATCATAATCATAACGTTAAAGATTTTCAAGGCAGACATTTCCCTCAGCTGTCCTTAGGAGCCTATTTTAAGTGATTAAAATTCAATGCTGTCAAGAAGTTCTTACATTATGTCAACTTAAATTTGTCTTGCAAGTTAAGCCATTTCCTGCTGTAGCCCTGAAGAACAGCTGGTCACCATCTTCTTTATGATCACCCTCCTTAAGTTTGAAGATAATAATAAAATCATTCAGTGCTTTTTTTGTAGCTGAAGTCATCACAACTTATTCATATATTTTTTCATAGATTCTCTTTTTCTAATGATATAATTTACTCTCAGGGCCACTAAGCTTTCTGATATCCCTGAGAGATTAGTAGATGGCAGCCACTGTGCCTTTCCATTACAGAAAGTAACTTGCCAAAATAATTTCAAATTATGGCTGCCTATCTTTTAATACACTGCCAATGACATAATGTTCCCTAAACAACACAAATATAATTGACATCTGTAATTAACATTAGGTCACACTTTTCTCTCCCACATTAAAAATGTCATCTTTGAAACATTATTTCACTGGTTATGTTTGTGCCAATATAGATATATCCTAGATATATTAGCAGTGAACCATGCAGCAAGGAAAGCTTAAATCTCCAAATGCCCTTCACACACTGACTATTTTTAAAATCCTTTGAAACATGATGTGAATCACTGCCTTAATATGGAAGATTTATTTATTTTTTTATAGGACGTAGTAGGTCTGTGTCTTCACCATGCAAATCAGGTGAATAAAAAGGGTGAATGAAAGGAAGAATGAAAGGGCCAGTTTACTGCATATGTCAAAATTGATGTTCCGGGTCCCCACTTTTTCTATGATTCTTTGATGATTTGTAGTTAGGTTCTATGTAGAGCTAGGGTTATGTGGCTTATTGAATGAATTTGGTGTATTTGATCAGTAGAATTAACTAATTGAGACAACATAGGGCCTCAGGCTTTAGTCCTTTCTTCAATTATACATTTAGTTTTCAAAAACTACGAACTTTCCCTATAATTACCCAAAATATTCTCTCAGCTTGCCTAGGAAGCTTGAGTAAGTTTTTCAGATTTATTAGAGTCAAGGATTTCTCTAAGTCAGAAGAAAGCAAATATGATAATGTATCATGCTGCTGTGGCCACCCTACTAAGGCCAGATAAAGTCAGTCTGTTTACCATGGTTTGCCTGCTAAATGTATCATTATATTCCATACTAGTGCTACACCAAATATTGCTGAATAATGCAGGAAGTTTACTAAACATAAGGTAGATGAAAAATCCATATTTGTTTTTTAAAAATGTTTGGGTGTGTTTATGCACAAGAAAAGTCTAGAAGAAAACACTCACAATATAATTAAAGTGATTATCTCTGAGTGTTAAGTGATTATCTCTGAGTGAAATGGGTTACATTTACTTTCTTTTTGTTTGCATGTTTTTCTAATTTTTCTAAAGTGAACACCTATTACTTATGTAATAAAAAGGTAATTTTAAACATTTTAAAGATTAACTTATCTAAAAATGCATGTTTAAATCTAGAATAATCATTCAAATGGTGCTCTAAATATTCCAGGTATTTGAGTTAGAGACTATACATATTAAATAAGCAGGGACCTTGTTTCAAGTATTGTTTTTTCAAAGCCTATCACGCTGTGAATACTGAAATACATTACCTTAAAACAAGTATAGTATGTTAACTAGAGAAATTGCATGAAGTTGTGAACTTTTTTATTTTAACACAAGCAAAATACATCCTACTTTATATCATCGTAGTTGGATAATGGACATTAAGGATTGCTATCTAAGGAGAAAGAGAAAAAGGGAGCTTTCTAGTCCCATGACAATATTCTGGGGCATTAGTTTCTACAAATAAACATTGAGTTATGTCAGGAATGTTATGCAGCCATAATGCTGTCCATCCTGTATCCCCGGCTTTGTGGCTGGAAACACCAGTTCAATGTTCTGAAATTTCACAGTTGTGAAAAATTTCCTTCTCAAAACAACTTACTTGGAGTAGGTCCTAAATTTTGTTTGGGTAAAGAAATATGAAGGAACTGCATTAAAACAGAGCATTGCAAACACTAAGATTACACAGAACCTCATGATGTACTAGATGGAATGTTTCACTGAAAGTGAAGAATCTAATCACAATTTTGGTCTCTTTTTTTCTTTATTCCTGATTAAGTTAAAACGTTGCTCCATGTTTTTAATCTGACAAAGAGAGCTTTGCGGAAAGGATTATAAAATGTTTTTAACAGAGGCACACAGGAAAAATATTGAAGAGAATAAGATGATCAGAGCTCTAACCATGACTTGTTCATTCTTTGATTCTTATGGAAGCAGTATAACATAATGGCTAAGAGCGTACACCATAGATACAGACTACCTAGCTTTATATTCTAGCTCTAACACTGGCTAGAGGTATAAACATGACGTTGTTTAACCCCTCCAATCCTCAATTTCTTCATCTACATAATAGATAATAACTGCATATATACATGGAATCATTAAATAAGATAAAATATGTGAAGATCTTAGCAAAATGCCTAACATAAAGAAAGTACTCTATGAATGTTAGCTATAATTAATTCAACAGGTATTTATGAAGCATCTACTATGTGCTAGGGAGTATATAAAATATCAGAAAAGCAATTATGATCATTAAAGGCATGGTGTCTACATGCCCAGAACTTTTAATTGTATCAGGGACAGGAACAAGCAAGCAATTATGAATCCTGAGATCAAAGTCGGCCAGGAGGCTGTGAAAGTACATAGAAGGGGCACCTAAACCAGTCTTGGAAAGATTTATGCAGGCAGTGGTATCTACATTGAGATCAGAATGGAATGAATAGGAGCTGACTATGTGAAGAATTGAGAGAAACATTTCAGATAGAGGAACCAGCAAACAAAGTTCCTATTTCAGTCAGTATTTCTTTTGCAGATAACTCTACTCAGATGGGCTAACAATAACAGGAATTTATTAGCTTATATAAATGAAAAATCCAGAGGTGGGGGGATTTCAGATGTAGCATTATCTGGGTTCTAATTCTATTTCCTTCTAATTTGTTGTTTTTTCTTTGATTTTGTTCTGGGGCTTGATTTCCTCGTGGTAACCAATGACTATGTCAGTTTGGCCCTCACACTACCAAATAGAAAACCAATCTTTTTGCCTCCCCACTCCAAACAAACAAACAAAAATCCCTTGGATTCGTTATGACTGACCAACTGAGGTCACGTGTTTATCCCTGAACCAGTAATTGTGAAATGGGTAATGGGATGACATTGAATGCTTTGGCCTTTCAGAGTGTTTGTCTAGAACTGGGACCAATAACACCCAGAAATCAATCTCCTATACCATAGATGAGAGGAAGACTAGATCCTAGGAAGGAAACCAATGGGACCCACTAGAGGCTAATGGATGAGAGAGAACTTGGTATATTCAAGGAGCTGAAATAAATTCAATGAGTTCATGCCGGCATATGTGGAGGCTGCGAATGGGGAATGGCAAGTTTGGAATTAGAAAAGTAAGCAAATACCACATGATATAGAGCTTTTAAAAATATTTTAAGGAATTTGAATTTCCTCCTGAATAGAGTGAGGAAATAAGTTTGATAAGCAGTGAAGTAAATAATTATGCTTGTAAAATCTAGTGTGGAGAATGGATGAAAGGAAATTAGAACTGGAGATTGGGGACAATATAGGAGACAATATGGCATATAAAATAATGGTAGACTTGAATAGATTATGGTGATGGGGATGTAAAAGAGTGAGTGTGAAGATTTATTTCAGGAGCAGAATTAGGAGAGTATACTAATTGATTGATTTGGTGGGACTGAGGAAGAGAAAGAAATAAAAGATACTGCCCACATTCTTGGTTTGGGCAGTTGGACAGGTGTTCATGCCATTCACTGAGATAGGAATTTCAGAAGTTGCAAGTTAAAATAATGTGGTCCCTGTGGAATATCTAAGTGGAACATTAATATAGGACTAGAGCATTGGAATGTTAGATGAGCTTGAGATACTGTGAATACATGGGAATGATGAGGTAATCCAGGGAGCACATAGAGAACAAAAATTTCAAGATGGAAATTGAGGTATATGAGTCTGAGGAGAGCCCGTAGAGGTTACCTCAAAGGTGGCCAATGAGAGAAAAGGAAAAAACTCCGTGAACTGTGAAAATCATAAAATATATAAAAAAAAATGCATTTCAAAATGAAGAATGGTTAATTGTCTCATGCATCAAAGACGAGAGTAGTTCAGAGGATTGGTAGAAATGGAAGCCAGATTGCAGTGGATTGAAACATCTGTGGTATGCAAGAGGGGATGTAGATATGGAGAACTCTTAATTTGGCTATGAAGGAGTAACTGGCAAGCTGTTGAAGGATTTGTTATTATTACTTATTACTATTCTCTAAGATAAAAAGGTTTTGAATATTTAAGTGTCATAAAGAGGATTTGTATATGAGGATTTATCTAACATTTATCTAACACAGTACCTGATATATATATATATATATATATATATATATATAACTTTCTCTAACCCTCATAGTAACCCTATAAGTGTATTATTGTTCATATTTTACAGATGAAGAAACTGAAACAGAGAGGTCATCTTGTCCAAGGTCACCAGAAAGTTAGTTGTAGGGCTGGAATGAAACTAATGGTAGCCTGGCCCTGGAGTGCTCTTAACGACTATACGGTATTGCCATCTCTGGGCTAGGTTGCCTTTACTTCATTCTATTAGATCAAATGAATAATAAAAGTAAAATGTATAACAAAGAAAGGAAATATGAGGTCTGACAATAAAGTTCGCAAACTCATTACAACGATGTTGCTAACCTTTTTTGTTATCAGAGGGACTATTCATTATGAATTTGTACCAACTGGACAGTTAAACAAGTTTACTATTTGGAAGTGCTGAAAAGGCTGCACGAAAAAGTTAGATAGCCTGAACTTTTCGCCAGCAATTCATGGCTCTTGCATCATGATAATGCCCCAGCTCACACGGCACTGTCTGTGAGGGAGTTGTTAGCCAGTAAACAAATAACTGTATTAGAACACCCTCCCTACTCACCTGATCTGGTCCCCAATGACTTCTTTCTTAACCCTTGGAGAAAGGAAATACTAAAAGGCAGACATTTTGATGACATTCAGGACATCAAGGGTAATATGACAATACCTCTGATAGCCATTCCAGAAAAAGAGTTCCAAAATTGCTTTGAAGAGTGGACTAGGCACTGGCATCGTGCATAGCTTCCCAAGGGGAGTACTTTGAAGGTGACCATAGTGATATTCAGCAACGTGGTATATAGCACTTTTTCTTTTTTTTTAATTTTATTTTTTTAATTTATTGGGGTGACATTTGTTAGTAAAATTACATAGATTTCAGGTGTACAATTCTGTATTACATCATCTATAAATCCCATTGTGTGTTCACCATCCAGAATCAGTTCTCCTTCCATCATCATATATTTGATCCTCCTTACCCTCATCTTCCACCCCCAACCCCCCCTTACCCTCTGGTAACCACTAAACTATTGTCCGTGTCTATGAGCTTTTGTTTCTCATTTGTTTGTCTTGTCCTTTTGTTGTTTTTGGTTTATATACTACATATGAGTGAAATCCTAGGGTTCTCTGCTTTTTCTGACTTATTTCACTTAGCATTATACTCTCAAGATCCCTCCATGTTGTCACAAATGTTCCTATATCATCTTTCCTTAACGCCGGATAGTATTCCATTGTGTATATGTACCACAACTTCTTTATCCATTCATCTATCAAAGGATATATTGGTTGTTTCCATGTCTTGGCCATCGTAAACAAAGCTGCAATGAACATTGGAGCACACGTGTCTTAATGGATAAATGTTTTCAATTTTTGGGGGTAGATACCCAGGAGAGGGATTGCTGGGTCATATGGTAATTCTATTCTTAATTTTTTGAGGAACCTCCACACTGCCTTCCATAGCGGCTGCACCAGTCTGCATTCCCACCAACAGTGTATGAGAGCTCCTTTTTCTCCACAGCCTCTCCAACACTTGTTACTATTTGTCTTGTTGATGACAGTCATTCTGACTGGGGTGAGCTGATATCTCATTGAGGTTTTTATTTCTGATGATTATTGATGTTGAGCATTTTTTCATATGTCTATTTGCCATTTGTATGTCCTCTTTGGAGAAATGTCTCTTCAGGTCCTCTGCCCATTTTTCAATTGGGTTGTTTGTTTTTTTGTTGTTGAGTTTCATTAGTTCCTTGTATATTTTGGATGTTAGCCCCTTATTGGAGGCACTGTTTGCAAAAATCTTCTTTCATTCAGTTGGTTGCCTCTTTATTTTGTCGATGGTTTCTTTTGCTGTGCAGAAGCTTTTAAGTTTCATATAGTTCCATTTGTTTATTTTAGCTTTTACTTCCATTGCCTTTGGAGTCAAATTCATAAAATGCTCTTTGAACCCAAGGTTCATAAGTTTAGTACCTACGTTTTCTTCTATGCCATTTATAGTGTCAGGTCTTATGCTTAAGGCTTTGATCCATTTTGAATTAATTTTGGTACATGGTGACAGATAGCAGTCCAGTTTCATACTTTTGAACGTGGCTATCCAATTCTCCCAGCACCATTTATTGAAGAGATGTCTTTCCTCCATTGTATGTTTTTAGCTTCTTTGTCAAAATTATCTGTCCATATTTATGTGGTTTTATTTCTGGGTTCTCAATTCTATTCCATTGCTCTATGTGTCTGTATTTCTGCCAATACCATGCTGTTTTGATTATTGTTGCCCTGTAGTACAAGCTAAAGTCAGGGAGTCTGACATCTCCAGTATTGTTCTTTTTTCTTAAGATTGCTTTGGCTATTCAGGGTCTTTTGTGGTTCGAAACAAATCTGATGATTTTTTGTTCTATTTCTTTAAAAAATGCCATTGGGATTTTGATGGTGATTGCATTAAATCTGTATATTGCTTTGGGTAATATGGCCGTTTTAACTATGTTGATTCTTCCAATCCATGAACACGGAATGGCTTTCCATTTTTTTGTGTCTTCTTCAATTTCTTTCAAAAATGTCTTATAGTTTTCAGCATATAGGTCCTTCACATCCTTGGTTAAGTTTATTCCTAGGTATTTTATTTTTTGCTGCAATGGCAAAAGGAACTGTTTTTTGAATTTCTTTTTCTGAGATTTCATTGTTAGTATATAGGAATGCAATGGACTTTTGTACGTTGATTTTGTAGCTAGCAACTTTACTGTATTCGTTGATTGTTTCTAATAGCTTTTTGGTGGAGTCTTTAGGGTTTTCTATATATATAGCATCATGTCATCTGCAAAGAGTGATAATTTCACTTCTTCATTCCCAATTGGATGCCTTTTATTTCTTTCCCTTGCCTGATTGCTCTGGGAAGGACTTCCAACACTATGTTGAAAAGCAGAGGTGATAGGGGACAGCCCTGTCGTGTTCCTGAACGTAGAGCAAAGGGCTTCAGTTTTTCACCATTAATTATGAGATTAGCTGAGGGCTTGTCATATATGGCCTTTATTATGTTAAGGTATTTTCCTTCTATACATATTTTATTAAGTGTTTTTTTTTATTAAGTGTTTTAATCATAAACGGATGTTGTACCTTGTCAAATCCTTTTTCTGCATTAATTGATATAATCATATGATTTTTGTCCTTTATTTTGTTTATGTGATGTATCACATTAATAGATTTGCGGATGTTGAACCATCCTTGTGCCCCGGGAATGAACCCCACTTGGTCGTGGTGAATAATCTTTTTAATGCATTGTTGTATTCGATTTGCTAGAATTTTGTTTAGGCTTTTTGCATCTGTATTCATCAGAGATATTAGTCTGTAGTTTTCTTTTTTTGTGTTATCCTTACCAGGTTTTGGTAGCAGGGTAATGTTGGCCTCATAAAATGAGTTAGGGAGTACTGTCTCTTCTTCAATTTTTTGGAAGAGTTTGAGCAGGTTTGATATTAGATCCTCTTTGAAGGTTTGGTAGAATTCACTAGTGAAGCCACCTGGTCCAGGACTTTTGCTTTTGGGAAGGTTTTGGATGATTGATTCAATTTTGTTACTGGTGATCGGTCTGTTTAGATTTTCCAGTTCTTCATGGTTCAGCCTTGGAAGGCTATATGTTTCTAAGAACTTGTCCATTTCTTCTAGGTTATTGAATTTGATGGCATATAGTCCTTCATAGTATTCTTGAATGATCCTTTGTATTTCTGTGGTGTCCATGATAACTTCCCCTTTTTCATTTCTGATTTTGCTACTTAGTGTCTTCTCTCTTTTTATCTTAGTGAGTCTAGCCAAGGGTTTGTCAATTTTGTTAATCTTTTCGAAGAACCAGTTCTTTGTCACATTAGTTTTTTCTATTGTCTTTTTGTACTCTATTTCATTTAGTTCTGCTCTGATTTTTGTTATTTCCTTTCTTCTGCTGACCGTGGGTTTCACTTGTTCTTTTTTTCTAGTTCTTTAAGGTGTAACATGAGAATGTTTATTTGGGATTTTTCTTGTTTCTTGATATAGGCCTGTAATGATATAAATTTCCCTCTTAAAACTGCTTTCACTGCATCCCAAAAATTTTTGTAGGATGTATTTTCATTCTCATTTGTTTCTATGTATCTTTTGATCTCTCCTCTAATTTATTCTTTGACTCAGTCATTCTTTAAAAATATGTTGTTTAATCTCCATGAATTTTGTGTTTTTTCCTGTTTTCTTTTTGCAGTTGATATCCAATTTCAAAGCCTTGTGATCAGAGAATATTCTTGGTATGATTTCAATCTTCTTAAATTTGCTGAGGCTGATTTTATGTCCCAATATATGGTCTATGTACACTCGAAAAGAATGCATAGTCTGATGTTTTAGGATAAAGTGCTCTATATATGTTAATTATGTCCATTTCATCTAATGTGTCATTTAGGGCTGCTAACTCGTTATTTTTTTTTTTTTTGGATGATCCTATCCATAGCTGTCAATGATGTATTTAAGTCCCCTAGTATAATTGTTAATTTGTGTCAATTTCTCCCTTTAGTTCTGTTAGTAGTTGCTTGGTATATTTCGGTGTTCCCTGATTGGGGGCATAAATGTTGATGACTGTTATGTCTTCTTGTTGTATAGTCCCCTTTACCATTATGCAATGTCCATCTGTGTCTCTTGTTAACTTTTTCACCTTGAAGTCTGTTTCATCTGATATCATTATGGCTACACCTGATTTTCTCTGGGTACCATTTGCTTGGAGTGTCAATTTCCACCCTTTCACTTTGAGTCTATGCTTGTACTTGTAGCTGAGATGTGTGGTTTGGAGACAGCATATGGTTGGGGTTAGTTTTTTGATCCAATCTGCTACTCTGTGACTTTTTATTGGTGAGTTCAGTCCATTTACATTTAGAGTGATTATTGATACATGAGGATTTTCTGTATTCTATCTTTAGTTTTCTGGTAAGACTGTATCTCCATTGTTTCTTTGCCTTTTTGTTGTTGTCTATTATTTCTGTGCGGTGGTATTCTATGATGTTTCCCTCTGTTTTTTCTTTTATTACAGTATATATTTCAGTTCTGGATTTTTTTGAGTGGTTACCCTTAAGTTTATGTAAAAGAGAGTTTGATATTTAGAGTATTCCATTTTCTTCAGCACACTCACTTTCTCCATTTCCATATTCCAGTTCAGGCCTTTACTCTCCCCCTTTTTATGTTGCCACAAATTGTCCCTGTTGATGGTGGTCGAATATCCTCCTTTAGTATTTCTTGTAGTGCAGGTCGTGTATTAGAAAATTCCCTCAGCTTCTGGATGTCTGGAAAGGTCTTTATTCCTCCTTCATATCTAAAGGATGTCTTTGCTGGATATATTATTCTTGGCTCATAATTTCTCTCTTTCAATAGTTTGAATATTTGGTTCCACCCCCTCCTGGCTTGTAGAGTTTCTGCTGAAAAATGTGATGATAATCTAATGGGCTTTCCTTTGTAGGTTACCATCTTCTTTTCCCTGGCTACCTTGAGGATTCTTTCTTTGCCATTGATTTTAGACAGCTTCAATACAATGTGCCTTGGAGAAGGCCTGTTGGGATTGAGGTAATTAATTAGGTGTTCTATTTGTTTCTTGGATTCGAGGATCCAGTTCTGTCCACAAGTTTGGGAAGTTCTGATCAACAATTTGTTTGAATATATTTTCTGTTCCCTTCTCTCTTTCTTCTCCTTCTGGTATGCCCATTATTCTTATATTGCTCTTTATGATAGAGTCAGAAAGTTCTTATAGAGTTCTTTCATTTCTTTTAAGTCTCAAGTCTCTTTCTTCTTCAATCCGTGTCATTTCCAGGTTTCTATCTTCGATGTCATCGATTCTTTGCTCCATCTGGTCAACTCTACTACCCAAGCTGGTTATTTCATTTTTAATTTCTTCTATTGAGTTCTTAATCTCCAGAAATTTCATTTGGTTCTTTTTTAAAATTTTAATCTGCTTCGTAAAATGCTCATGTTGTTCTTTGATTGTGTTTGTGAGTTCATTAAATTGCCTTTATGTGTTTTCTTGCATCTCGTTGAGTTTTCTCAGAACTGCAATCATGAATTCTCTCTCATTTAAGTCACATATTTCCATATCTTTAAGTTCCTTTTCTGGAGACTTTTCACTTTCTTTCTGAGCTGTCTTGTTGCCTTGGTTATTCATGGCAATTACTGATTTATTATTTCTCTTCCTAGACATCTACAGGAGTGGCTTCTGCAACAGGTTGATAGGAAGAGGTCTTTCTTTTGTTTTCCAGTACTTGTTGGTAGAATGTTTTATTTTCTCTCCGACTGCAGCCATTTTTTCCTCTCTCACACAGTAGTGCTATGTTTCCTCTGAACTATTCCTGTTTCTCACACAGCGGGGGGATTCCCTGGGAGACGGGTTTCTCCTCTATTAACAGTTCGCCTGGGTCATAGGGTGCCACGTCCCTGTGGGGATGCGGAGAGCTTTTGAAGTTCCAAAGCTCTTTGTGCACCAGATTCAGAGCCCATATGTTTCAGCGGTTCTGTTTACTCCTGCAGGGATCCGCCCAGATAGGTGGGGACAGGGGCAGGGTGAGTTGTGAGAGGTGGCCCAGAGCAATGTCGGCGACCACCACAGCCGGTCCCGCTTCCACAGCTCATTCCCCTTTGCCGGCACTAGTTGGGCTGGGAATCTGTGTCTGCGGTCCACAGTTCTCAGAACAGCAAATATTCTGTTCTTTTGATCTGACACTGCTACTGTTTGGCTTCTAGCACCGGGCAGGTGTGGGCAGGGAGAGCTCTGGGAGAGTAGGGAGGGGGCGGCTAGTCTCAGTGCCTAAGGCTTCCGTTCTCTGCTAGGCAAAGAGGGCTTAAACCACCGTTTTCTGCCTTCTTCCCTCAGTCTTTTCTCCGCGGTCTCTGCCGTGAGTGTTGGATTCATCCGTGTTATACGCTGCCCCCTCAGCCCTGTGGGCCATAAGCAGAGCCCTAGCAGTCCGAGTTCTTCCCTCTCCCGCAGCTGCAGTAGTTCCGGGAGCAGCGAGCTCAGAGAACTGAGCTAGGTCTGCGTCCTGCACCTGTGTGGCTCCGTCTTTGCGTTTCTTCCTTTCCTCCTCCCTCCCTCACGCGATTCTCCCACTTTTAGGTGAATTCAGTAGTGGGTCTGTTTGTCTTGCCTGTCTGCTGTTTTGCTCCAAAAGGCACAGTAGAGCTGATGGTCTGGCTAAGTCTTATTTTCAAGAAAACACGGTAGTAAGTTACTAATGGACGGAGAACAAATGGATGGTTCACAAAAAGATGATTCACGTCCCAGGCAAGATGAACTGGACGATGTAACACTTCACCATGCTTCTCAGAATGGCACACAATTTTAAATTTATAAGTTGTTTATTTCTTGAATTTTTCTTTTAACATTTTCAGACCATGGGTGATTGCAGATAACTGAAATCATGGAAAGCAAAACCGCTGATGTGGGGGGACCACTGTATTTCTATTGGACGTTGCTGCTCTAGACTTTACATTTATGTTCTATACAGCAGTGTAAAGGGAGAGGGAGGTTACTTCCACTCGTTTTAAGGATGCTTCCCAGAAGTTACATACATTTTTGCTTTCATTCTATGGACACACTTAATTAAAGGTATAGATGGGAATTGCAGTCTTGACTCTGGACAGTAACATGCCCAACTACAATTTTGTAATTATGTTAGCTCAGAAGAATGGGGCAATGGCTATTGGAGGACAATTAGCAGACATAGACCCAGTTTAAAGCATGAATAACAGAGTTTACCTTAGTCTCACATGAGAGGAGAGACATTGCTCCATTTGAACAGAAGAATAAGACAGATAGCATTACAGATACTTTTGTGTGTTTGGTGGTAAAAAGATCATTTTTATCTGGTGGCTTCTACTTTTTTTTTTCTGTGCAGAGGAAATAGTCATTTGTTGTAAATGTGGGTCAAATGGAGTTAAGTGTAAGAAGAATGATGGAGCTAAGAAATGCTATTTTGAGAATCAGATTGAGAACGGAGATTATGAATTTAGATAGAAACCAATCTTCATAGTTGTACAATTTTCACTAGTAGCACCCAGCATTCCAATTGTACCTAAGGGGAATGATGGTAGTTAATGTTATACAAACTGATATTTTAATTGGGAAAATTCCAAGGAAGAAAAATGGAATGAAGAAGTTGAAGATGTTGACAGGGGAAGAGTTGAAGGGATAGACAATGGAATCTAAGCTAGAAGAGGAAGTATGTGAAAACTAATGGCTTCTGATAAATCAGGATGAAGTATAGGGGTAGAGCGAATGTAGGTCCTGAAGTATAGGTGCAGTCACTAAGGGAGAGAGCTGAAAGGGAAGGGCATTGTTGTCAGTAATCAGATGATGTTTAATTTTAGTTTTCCAGAGATAGACTAGGTCTGGATGAGAACAAGTTCTGCTGTTAGCTATGAGAATGAGTGGCTAAGTAAGAATGAAAAAGAAGATGATGGTGAAGAGGTCCAGAAACTGAGGAGTTAGGGACTTACTGGGGGAATGTGGTTGTTCAGATTTCAGCCTATTCTTGTTTTAATAACTATACAATAGGAGGTTCGTGTCAGAATTATTGGGAAACAATTCTCTACGAGTCTCTCTTGTTTCTGCAGATTTTTGCAAGAAAAGACACTAATGACTTTTGCTCTGGATTATCATTTCAAGGATATTTGTAAAGTCTTGCAAGATGGAGACAGTGTATTCTTCTGGAGTATAGGACAGGTGTGCTTACTGTTCATTATGTGAGGTTAGGGTACCCAAATTCAGGGTTCCTCTTTTGTAACACAATACAAACCATATGCAGGTATTACCTGGTCCTCTTCATGTTTTTCTGAGGGATCTAGGGTTTGGGAAATAGCATAAATGCTAATAAATTGGCTACTGTTATTTCTGTGAGCTATAAAGTTCTTTGTCTTTGACCTAGGGGTTTTGTATCTTCTGTTAGCATAAATGGAACTGTGACAGTTTAGTTGTGTGTAGATTAAAATCTCAGATCATCACAAGTTTTGACAATTGTTTCTAAATTTCATTGAGCTGTGTAACACATCCCATGAGTCTTCTTCACTATTAGGGTAATTTTTTGTGTCCCTTTCTTTATTATCTTGCTTTCCTAAAAACCAGTCACATTTTCCTCTTTCTATTTTTTGTTCACAGTTCAACAATATCCTCTTTAATATTTGTAGATCCTTTGCTTTGAAAATTATTGTTAAAATAGAATATTCCATTTATTTTTATTATTTTGGCATCATGATTGATTATTCTGGCTTATTTTTTCCTAAGTATGTTTGAGATGAAAATGCTAGCTAAATATTTGAGTAGTTTGGCAGTTCCAAAGCTTCACCACAATCAGGTGCAATCTTTTTCATCCTATATACTAACTATAGAAGGTGGATAAAATCAATTGGATGTGTAAATTCTTTAAATAACAGCAAATGGAGCAAATTGAATTTCAAAGTGGAAAAAAGGTGAACCTGAGAAGCAATGGTAAGAAGGTCATCAGCAGAATTAGCAAAAAAGTCTTGCAAAGTTACAGTTAGGCAGCCAGTAATACTCTATTGATCAGACTTTCTCAATCAATGAGGTTGTGCCTAGATTATTGATGCAATGGTATTAAGCAAAATTTTATTTCAGCTAACTTGTTGGCTCAGATGTCAACTGAAAGTCATTTCCCCAGTCAATCAAATGTACAATAAATCTTAGCAGATCTAGCTCTTAAACATTCTTGTGTCCACTCTACTTTCCAAACATACAATTACCTTTGAGAGGGTTACAATAAAAATAATATATAAACTAGCACATGGGTAATGCACTGCATTTCTACAAAGAGAACATAACAGCATATTCCTAAGGGAAAAAGACAGATATAAAATATTACTTATTATTGAAGATAATGTAATTGAAACTATTTGAAGTGATGTGTTTAATACCTGTTCAGTTCACAATTTTGGTAGTCTCAATTCCTAGCATTTATCTGTATATTTCGTAACATCTATGATATCTGGTACATCTAAAAGTTGGCGTTAAAAACAAATCATTGACAAGAATAGCAGACCAAAACTGTACTGATAAGACACGTTTTCTTTTACTTTCTTTTTTGGGGGGATGTGGGTGGGGCAGATATTTGGTAGAGTATTGACCGATACATTCTGGAAAAATAAATTTCACCTTCCTCAGGGTACCTATTTGGTTGGAGACACAACCTTCCTTTCCTTTATTTCACTCATGTCTGAGACTACATCTTTTCACTGTTTCCAATGTCATCTGGTTTCAGATAATACCTATGTCTTTACAGTATTTGCTGTTTTATAATATTAACCCTCTACCATACGACTCTGAATTTACAGTTTTGCTTATTATTTTATTCCCAACACCCACTGCCAACCTAAAATGGTGCCTATTTGTCTCTCTGTTCCAGTCCAACATCTATCCCTTTCTTTAGTGCCAAGGAGGAATATCTATACACCATGCCTGGCCGAACTCCAAAATTCAGACCTCTCCTTTAAAAATAAATAAATAAATAAATAAATAAATAAATAAATAAATAAATAATCTAGAGTGCAAAAATCATGTCCCCAGCTGAAGTTGGTTTTTTACCTGTAACGTTCCACGCTTTATTACATCTACGTAAAATTGAGGCTAACTTCAGTATTTAATTGATATTGAAATTGTGATTGTAGAAAAATTTCCTGTCATATGCAATTTAGTATCAACCTAAGTTTTACTGTATTACTTTCAAATTGTTTAATAGATTTACCATACATTCTATCTTCTTATATAGATTGCAAACCTCTTCTAGAAACAGGAAATAATTGTTTTCAGTTTTTATATCTGTAACACATGCCAAAGAGGGATGGAGACAGAAATGCTGCTAATAAACACTAGTTAATATGGCTTTTCCATCATGTAAATGAAAAGTCAAGACTGAAATTTATTTTAAAAATAATTTTAAAAAAGTAATTAATAGCTGGTATTTTTGATGTCCCTATAAGACATTGCCCAAATACCTAGAAAGCTTCTGTATTTTGCCTCATTGACTTTGATCACCTTTAACCAAATCAAGGCACAGTTAAAATCACAAAAAGTCTATTTTTACTCTTGATTTTGCCACCTTCAGTTTTCAAGATAAAAAGAAAGCATTTAACTCAAGTTGAAAAACAATTCCTTTCAAAGCTTCATTAAAATAAAAAAAATATGCTTGCAAGATCAAGGAGGTTCTTTCTCTTTCTCATTTTAAATGAGTAGTCAAGAATCTGAAAAGAGAAAAGCAGATCCCCAACCACCACTATCAAATGCTTTCTTCCACCAAAGATGAACCATTTCTAAATTTGCAAAATGAATTTTCTCAATGTGAATTCTTAATGGGCATTTTAGAAAGAAAAAAAAGTTTCTATACATTAAAATGTCATACTCCAAGCTAATGATGGTTTTATATGTTTAAAATGTCATGCCACACAACATCTAAACATCAGGCTGTCTTCAGTTATACACTGGAATTGAAAGCTGCTGCCATGAGTGCAGAGTGGCTGATAAGACACTGTTATATCAAGCTTTGTTTAATACTGTTCACATTTTTCTTTACAACCAACGTAATATGAGGAATGCTGGTTAGGGACTATTATTAGTTCCCTAGGGCAGCTGTAACAAAGTCTCACCAACTGGGTGGATTAAAACAACTGAAATGTATTCTCACAGTCTGGAGGCTAGAAGTCTGAGGACAAGGTGTCTGCCAGCAGGGCCATTGTCCCTCTGAGGCTTTGGGTAAAATCCTTCTTTGCTTCTTTCTTCTTAGCTTCTGGTATTGGCTGCCAATCCTTGGTATTCCTTGTCTTGTAGCTATATCACTCCAATCTCTTCTTCTGTTGTCACAAGACCCTCTTCTTGTTGGTCTCTGTCTTCACATTGCATTTTTCTCTTCTTATAAAGACACGCATCATATTTTATTAGGGCATAACCTAATGAGTGTATTTTAAATTGATTACATCTACAAAGACCTTATTTCCAAATAGGGTCATGTTCACAGGTATTCAGGGTTAGGACATTTGGGGGGAACACCATTTAACCCATAATAGGGATATAAGCAATAAAAGATCGAACCCTAAGAACTATGTATGAAAATGTATCATTTAAAAAGAATTAAAAATAAAAAAGATATTGTTTAGCAATCATAAAATTCCAGCCAGAAATATAATGGGCTTTTCCACTTGTATTGCTGACACCAATACGCACTTACTATTTTATCTTTTGTTTTTCATTTATTAGACTAATTCTTCAGAAAGTAGATTTGAAGGCTCCAAGATTCCTATTTTGAAAACCATTTGCTTTTGTACTATCCCTTTAATAGATCTCTTCTATACAACATACTGATTATTCTGTACCATCTCTTTAAATGTCCTATATTTTTATAGCATTTATATTTAGTAGCCACTCAGTAATTCACTATGTTTTAGAGGTAACTAAGAATCTCAAAATATTAAAATTTTGATCTGTTGATTCTGTTGATGAACCACTTAAATTCATAAATTTTGGTCCTGTTGATGAACCACATAAATTCATAAATTTTCAGTTTTAACCCAATGTTGGAGGAATATAGTCTTTGTTTACTTGTACTAACATCAACATAGTGATCAATTCTATTTGGTCTCTTCAAATCTTGTTTAAATATTAATTTGATTTTGTTTTTAGAAATTCATCTCCATTTTAGTATTAAATACAGAGTGAAAATAATTCCAGAAAACAGTTTATAATAAATAGAAATATAAATAAATAACATGTATGAGAATCTATACTTCTCTTTCTGTTCTTTAAACTGGACTTTATGAGATAGATACTCTGTAGTAATTATACTACCTCCAATATAAAAGAATGAAAAGGATTATTATGCAAGTTGTGTCTACATGAGCCAATAGGTTGAATTTTTTGTTGTTGTTTTCTGAGGTTATTTTTAAACTGAGTTGATTGGATATTTTATGTCCTTATGGTCCAGGTCAGAACGATAAGCTTGAGGTTAAGTAGCAAATAAATGCATATACCATTAATACAAGAAAACATTTCAATTTAAACGTCTTTATAAAACTACATTGCAAATCTAGGAGTAATATTTTTAAATTTACAATGACTTCTTAATTTCAAATTTAATTGAAACACCATATGTACATTATATATATATATCATATATATTACATGACATATATACATATGTATATATAAACATATATATATATATATACACACACACATAAGTTTATGTACAGTCTTTTTTTGTTATACTTATTATAAAAAGTAAATGTCACCTTAAGCATACAATGTGTGGTAAGAAAAATCCAGTTGTATCTGTTTGTGATTAACCATAACACTTCCATATGTGGTAACTCTCTTTGGATTCAAGCTGTCTATAGTAACTTGATCAGGGGTATAATTACACCCTACTTGAATCAAGAAAGTCAAATAATGTCAAAAACAATCATTTTACTTGTAGATGTTTTGAGAATGAAAAGCTGAAATAATGCAGATAGCATGATGTTAACATCTCACTGATTCAAGCTGATCTCCTAGCAGAACCTGGAAATTGGAAGGGTTGCAAACTATAATAAAATAATGCTTAGAGAAATACAGAGAGGCTCATGCATTTAAAAATATATATATTCGTTGGCTTTTATTTAGTGTCTAAAACATCTAGTTCTTAAATTTTCTTAAAATATTAACTGCCATTGGCACTGCATCTTCAGATGTACTTGGTCTTTATCCACTTTCCAATAGCTTATTACCGTCAGAACTACTAACATGATTGTATTAACTGAAGCTGTATCAATCTGACACCATAATTTCTACAAGAGTTCTTAATAATCATATACTTCAGCCATCACATTTCAAACAAATAATACAAGAAATAGAAAAGTCAAATAACATACCAAAGCTACATCACTAGTTTTTGGCAGAACCAAAAACAGAGTTCCTAATCTCTAGGACAGAACTAATCTTTTTTCTATACTTCTACAGGTTTTGTAAGTCAATTCTCCCAAAAAGAGAATGAGGATATAGGAAACTGCAATGGTACATTGGTCTACACTATATGATTAAGCTGGAGGACAAGCCAAGTCAGAACCAATATTGAGTTGGGTAAAACTACTACAGAAACCCCAAGTTAATTGAGTCAGCCAGGAAGGAATAAAGTCAAAGCCAACAGTGCTGATATGGAACCAAGGGGAAAGGTAGGCATGGGTCATAGAATTCACAGGCAGCTTAAAAAAAAAAAAAAAAAAGATTATGATGCTTTTGCTGAGACTGCTGGTTTTCAACCTGAATGCTTTATATCTTTTGAATGTGTACATTTGCCAGTTTTACATACTTTCTGGCATACACTAAGAACTTTTTAATCAGACCTGCTATTAGTTTATAGCAGGTAGCTATATAGTACATGTAAATGATAACCACTGTGAAATTCCTAAAACTAAGAATTGGGGAAAAATTCTTCTCACGGTACAAGTACATATTTTCTTAGACACACATTACATATCATATTGTAAGCACGTCCCGTTTCACATTTTCCCAAATCAGGTTCTATTCAACTTCTATGAAGTACAGAATAATATATTTTTTATCGATATATGTAAATATTTCCTATACCATGCATATAATACATCAATTTTATTTTTATTTCCTTTTAAAACAAAAGACAAAAAGTATATCTTCTTGCTCAGACTGTTTCTATGTAACAATAACAAAAAATTAAAACTTAACAATTTTAATTAAACTGCTTCATTTTATGTACTTAAACAAAAAATATTGGTGAAGTCTATTAATTTTGTTTGGTTTCATTTGTTAGCCACAAAATTCCAGGCCATATCTATTCTCTCTCCCTCCCCCTCGCCTTCTTCCTCTCCTGAGTACATAGGATCAGCTAGAGTTTCAGAAATAAAGAATTTAGTTTTGGATACTTGACAAAAATATCCTCCCAACAATTCTTATGAGGTTAAACTCAGGACAGTTTATGAGTGAGTGCTGTCTGAGCAGGTTGTTCATGGACCAACATAGGTTGTAAGTTGATTCCTCAGCTATAGAGGTCCTGCCCCATTATTTGACATTCTTGATTCAAGCAAAGTGTAATTGTAGGCCTAATCAAGTTTCAATAGTCAGCCTTAATAAGAATCAGAAGCTTGAATTTCATTGTCAACCATCATTTAGTTTCATTAGTAATGGAGTGCTGAGAATGATGTGGCCTTTTTGTCTATATCCCGTTAGGAGTGGTTTCGCTTTATTCTATAGTAGCTGAAGTCTCCATTATACTCATTTTTTACAACATTTATAAGTAAAATACAGAGGAACAAAGTTTGTCTTATTAAAAGAATGCAGAGATGAAATAACTTGGAGGGAGCTGAAAACATTTACTCTCAGATACCTCCCTAACCCAACTCGCTAATGACTACATTTGCTATTGTGGTCTAAATACACCTGGGGTAGAATGATACCCAGAGTTCTCCAAGTTACTTACATCTCAGCATGAATGGGTTTATTCACTTACTTCCTAAGATGAGTTTTAATAGAGGATTTGGAAAAGAAGTAGGAAGGGGAGACTAAGGATGAGATAATTTTGCCTTCTGCCAGTTTAAGTTGCAGTCATTTTGTCAAGAAAAATTCTATGATGGGCTCTAGGTAGCCAAATAGGTGTGCTTTTCTGCTTGAGCATACTGGAAGGAAAACAATTTAGCTGAGCATTTACCTCTAGGGATGAAAATGTAAGTGTCTCCTAAGACAGGAAGATCTGCTGGCAGAAATCTCCATTTATCACAAATATTTACTGACCCTCTGCTGTGCACACAAGACAGTACGTAGCGTTCCAGAGTTGAAGGGGTTTAAGATTTGTTACTCTTTCTAAGATTGTTTGTCTGTTTTGATAGCACTGCTTTTTGAAAGGTGATTGTTTTGTTTCACCTTTTTGCTTCTGACATTCTAAATGATTTTCTTGCTGGGAAAAATTCTATTCTAATTCTAGATTTTTTTTTTCTTCTAAAGATAAAGCTATTCACCATTATAAAATTTTATAAAAATATTATCTTCTTCACAACAAAAATATGAGCATTAACTTGTGGGTATACTGCTGTTTGTGGTGTCAGAATCATGTTCTGCATAGTACAAACTTTTAGCAACTGTAATGTTATGAATGAAAGATTTATCAACTGCTATATACCTTCCATTCTTATTTAATAGAATTGAATAATGCTTAAAAGCACAGAATTTGGAGCCAGACTACATGGGGTCAAATCCCAGTTCTGTCATTTATTAGTAATATGACCTTGGATAAGTTATCTAATCTCTTAGTCCCCCAATTTCTTCATCTGTAAAATGAGAATGGTAATAACAATACATCAATCATAGTGTTGCTTGATGATTAAATAAGTTAACCTTTGTAAGACATTTAGAACAATGCCTGGCACATTGAAAGCACATTCATGTTTGTTAAACAAATAAACCTAAAGATATTCAATAGTCTAAATTATATTTACTATCTCTTCATATTTTTTCTATTAATTTACGGCATGCCAACTGTATAATGCTTAACCTTTGAAATAATAAAAATAATACAACAATTGTTTGGAACCTAACATTTAAATTAAATAATTTTAGAATTAAAAAATGAAGTCAGTCATCTTGTCACTATTTTTAAATTAGACCCCTAATTTGAGAGTTGCCAATTAGAAGTTTCTTTACCACCATGCTTAGAAATGGATGAATGTGTTTCCTTTGAAGGAGATGCTCGACTGCCATATTTAATATGACATACAACTGGCACTTCATGCTGACTTTGTATGACACGCTGACCAGTTCTTCAACTGTTTGCTGGAGGCTTAATGATATATATATGTGTGTGTGTGTGTGTGTGTGTGTGTGTATGTATATACACACACACACACACACATATATATACATATATATGTATATTATATATACATATATATATATATATATTAAAGTGACATGGAATATATGGCAGATGAATTGATATTAGTGTTATTAAAATTAGTGCGGTATAGCTTTTCAACAGTTCTAATGCAGGAGTATCACAAAAGAATAAACTATGAAGACACTCTCCTTGCTTGGTAACTTGAAAATATTCATAGGTTATTGTTTAAATATCAGCTTTTCAGCTGTGTCAATGAACTTTGGTACTCAACAGAGTTATTCAGTACCTCTCCATTCTGAATGTCAACTACAAGGCAGAGACACACGTTCAATGCTTTCTAAATTAAATAGAAATTATGCATACACATACTTTATTTTTATTACATTTATTAGCATTTAAATTTCTGCCTTCTCTAATCACACCCAGCATTAAAGAGGTCACTCACATAATTCTTCCTTCACTTTGTTTCATATAGCCATGGTGAATCTCAAAAGTATAGCTAAAACAAGTGCTCCATTAATTTATAAGGAAATTTTATGTAATCCAAAGGCAAAAACCACAAACTTTAGATGGGCTACTTCTTTAAGACCCCAGCTTCACCATAATTAGTTTCATGTCTAAGAAAGAAAGAACTTGACTAACTTCTGAGCTCCCATCTGTGAGACAAACATGATGTAACCTAATATCTTCAGGCTGTATACATGATTATCAAATAGGAACACCTGGTCAATTCCATATCATATTGTATGTCTTTTTAAAAACTATTTATTGCACAATTACAGTTGACATACATATAGTGAATGTCTTAAGGATGACCTTGGTTCCTCAAGAAGTTCTAGACCTCTATGTTTACATAGGGAATGGACAGTATTATTTGGACAGCATTCACAAACCTAATGCTGCTACACAAGTCAGGGACTGGGGAACATCAGTAATAGGGAGGAGAATCAAAATGACTGAATTTATACTATAAACCATTGTCAGGCTGAACTGCCTATGAATGATAATTCTTCAAAGGGAAAAATGTTGCACTGACATGAGAAGCAGAAGAGCAGAAGATAAGGTACATAGCGGATGTTCCTTTGGGATCAGGTTGATTCCAGTAATGTTTATCAATGCTCTGAATGATGGAAGAGAAAGCCTCCTTATTAGATTTTCCAATAACTCAGTTAGGCAGGAAAAAAGAGGAAATTAATTCAAAGGAACTTTGACAAATAAGAAATGGCCTGTCAACACAAGTTCAGAAAAGGGCAAGTACAAAACAAGTATTAGGCTCAGACTATCACTAATCTGATAAAAGATGGGAATAGCCAGAATGAGTGGCCAGAACTAGACCTGGGGCCCTTGGTAAGGTGAATAAGAGTCAGTAATATAGTACTGCCACTGTGAAATATGTGCTTGTTGAATTATCAGGGCATATGAAATAGTAACAAGAGACATCTAACAGATAAAAAATAGACCCAATCAGGAAAGATTAAAGATCGTATAGACCAAAGAGAGTGATTTTGCCATCTAACATGTGCGCACTACTGTATTATTCTATTTTTGCATAAGCTAAGGAATGCTTTTGCATAGCATATGCTTTTGCATAAGCATAGGAAATGAGCAAATTGTGCTATTAACATCAATATCTTTCTATATAGACTTATTTGCAGGTACAAATAATTCAGAAACAATGGTACTATTAATACCTCCAACTCCACCATCACTACAAGTTATCATTAAGCAGTTTTCAAAATGACTGGCCTTTTAACTGAAACTAACCATTGGATTTTCTCCCCCTTTGTCCAATTGGAAGCATATACATTGCTATATTTCATCAGTTCTTTGGCCAAATCCAATATTCAGACTCTCACCACTGAAGAACTGCCTTCTTTGATGTTAGCTTCAAACACAAATATATCCTGGTTTTAGATATGCTTTTAAATATATCCAAAATTCTATCATAACCAATTACTGAATTGTTAGCTATGAATTTAACTAAAACTCTTTGCAATTACCGGTATTTTTGTTTGCCATAATAGGTTCATTTTATTTAGTACCTGATATGCCAAGGTATTACTTTACTTTTATTTGTCCTGAATTTACTGCTTTAAAGTTCTAGTTCTAATATTCCAATAATTGATAAACAAGTCTATTCTCTTTTTTCAAATATTTATCACAAACATTTTTGGCATTTCTTTTTCTAGATGTCAGAGGCTATTTTTTTCAGTTGATCCTTTCACATCCCAACTCCTTGGTTATTTTATCTCATTTCCTTAAGTTGAATCAATAAGACAGGTGAAGCAATGTGATTGCACAATGCATTTAATTAATTATGTATACTGAAATCTCCCAGTTAGTAGATATTTCACAGGCTTGCAGTAACTAAGAAGTACAAGATTACACATACTCAGTACAGTTCTTTTATCTATAATCCAAGACCATTACTATGTGATTTCATCCTTTGATCACTGTATAAACCCTTCTCTAACTTCTTTCTAGGCCTCCTTTCAAGGAGAAACTAGTTTTCACTTGAACACACCTTACCTCACTTTTGACTTCTGTTCTCCTGATTTGCATGTGTTTTTCTCTCCTCCTTATAATATCATTAGCATAAGAAAACAGGCACACAGTTGGTGTGTTAAGAGTGGCCCCTCATAGGGGGTCTCTCAAATGCATGT
Organism: Rhinolophus hipposideros; assembly: GCF_964194185.1. Classification (NCBI taxonomy): domain Eukaryota; kingdom Metazoa; phylum Chordata; class Mammalia; order Chiroptera; family Rhinolophidae; genus Rhinolophus; species Rhinolophus hipposideros. The sequence continues at coordinate 41,850,602 of NC_138052.1, forward strand.
ACTCTACTAATCGACTTTGATAAACTCTAATTATTCTTACTTGGTCTCGCTTTTGCAGTTCCAAGAACATACACATTATTTGGTCTTCTTTTGATCCTTGTCCGTTCTCCACATCGTCTTCAAATTCTTTATACAGTTCCTAAATTCACTGACCTAATGAATTCCATTTCTAGTAACTAATTTTAATCTATCTTCTTCAATGAAATACATTTTGTAATACTGAACCCCTCTTCATATATATTTTAAATTTTTTTAACTTTAAAAAGAAGTATGTATTACGACACATTTTTCTTTTCCAATTAATATTGCATACAATATTCCTAGGATGGATATACCATTGTTATCTGCATATTGAAATATTGTTTAAGGCACAACACCCCTTTTTGCATCTAACCTAGTTCTATTGAAGATCAGCCTAACATTTTGCATTTAGTCTCCATTATCTTTTATAATGTCTAACATTTTTTTTCATAGAAGAAAGTCTGGACTATTTTCAGTGATATGCTTTTGATAACTCCAATGCCCTTTCACTGGGGCTACCTGAGAGTTTAGAATCAATTTTTCTGAAAGTATTTTTGAGTTTATGTTTTTCTAGGTACTCTGGTCTGTATTTCAAGTCATCTGCCTCTTTGTTTCAGTTCCCTGATCTGTCTATCTATCTATCCATGCATCTTTGTGTCTTTCATTTACTGAGAGCTTCAGGCTCTGTGTGTTTGGTGCTAGTCATACAACAACAACAAAAAGAGACATTCTTGTCCTCAAGGAGTTTATAATCTAATAAAAAATAGTTTATTCAAATTCTGAAGCTCTTCTAGTTTTCTCCACTGGCTTGACATTTTATTACTCAGAAAATCTTAGGGTTAAATGCAGATTTAGAAATACAATTATGTACTATGTCAGTTAGATTATGTATATAAAAAGTCAAATAGATCCACTCTCGGCACGTATTCCTGGTTGAAAATATTTTATCTATAAATATTGCCATTTATACATAAACTCTGTGCTTAATTTTTAAACTAATAATTTAGAATGATAAAATATTCCTTCAATTCTATAGTGATTCCATTTTCTAGAATAAGAGCATTGAGCAGGAAATTTTCTTGCTGCTTTCTATCTTCTTTCCCCTTTTTTGGCTTCCCTTTTTCCTCCTTTCTCTCTCTCATTAACTCTTTTATTTATATAGCCCACAATTTTTAAATATACTTGTTACTGAATTTTAAATATGCATTTTTTAAATGTAGAAACTTTTGGAGTGTCTAAATTAATCAAATACAGTTATTTCTCATTTTTGCATAATTATTTATCCATCACCATCCTCTACCCAAAACCAAAAATCCTGTCACAGATTTTACAGGTATGACTTCACAGAAATCATGTAGCTTTCCCCAAGCTATCAGTCTTATTTTAACACACCATTGGTCTTCCTTTGTTGTTGATGTGTATTTCACTGGTATACAGCTTCCATATAACACTGAATTCTTGTAGAAGGAATCATATTGATAATTATGACTCCTCCAGATCCTTGGCTCTCTGTACTTGCAAGTTATATATTTTGGACAACAATGCAAAATTTTGCTCTGAGCTCCTTTTCAGCTGTTGCACAGAAGCTTTTTATCTTCCTCTAATTTATATGTATTATGTGGTAATTGGATCTAGAACAAGATTCAATAACCTTACAAAAATGGGATCCCAAATATCTTCTCTCTCTCTCTTTCTCTCTCGTGTACGCACGTGCACACACACACACACACACACACACACACACACACACACACACCACATCAACAAAACCCAGGGGTGAGAGTAGATATTGAAACAAACAGCAATGGTGGTTTTTCAATGTTTTTCAATATATATATACACACACACACATAGGCTCTGCCTTCTCTTAATTCCCAGAGCCAAAGCCCTTTAATAAATTTAAATAATATTTTATGAGGTTATCTCTTTAGCCCATGTTAACGAATACCCTAGTTACCATTTCATATTTTAATAAGGATTGGCAGAAGTAGAACACCTGGTTTAGGATAAGGAAGCATAAGAAGAAAAGAGGAAAGAATTCCTAAAATGATAAGGTGTAGGTAAGTGCCTTTCAAAATTTTACCTACTCCAACACCACATTTGTGGAATAATTATCTAAAATATGTCGACATGAAAAAATGTTACATCTATCTCTATTAGTTTAATAGATACAACTTGTGTAATTCAGACCAATTTCATTGTGAGCATTACCTTAATATTAGCTATAAAATGTCCCCCTAGACACATTTTAGCCATTCAACAGCCAAGCATAAATGACTAAAGCAGTCCATATTTCTACATATAGATGCATTTCTGAAAATTCTATGGCTCCCTGGTAAGGAAGCTGAGAGTTCCAGATACCAAGAAGGCCCATAGAATGACAACTAACTGTACTAACGAGTCATAAACATCTGATTCTTGCAGTCATGTCTGTGAAACAAAAATATCCCTAGGACAATGAAGAGAATGCTTGGAGATATTGAACATGGTCCATGAGATTTTATAGGAGCCCATAGCAGAACAAATAGAGCCTGCCCTTGGGTCAAGAATCATTACACTAACCCAAAGAATAATTGTATTAACTTACAAATGCTCGCAAATACTTTAGATGTAACTTTCTTTATCCCATCTTATCTTTACTTCCACTAACATGACTCTCTCCAGGACATAATGGAATCCTCATCATAATGACTCACTTCTATGCAATGTCCTCCTTTTTCTCAGGTTGTGGTGCAGCTTTGAAAACTTACAGCTTTCTACACTTTGCTCTTTGATGGAATTATTCAGGTCCATGCTCCCAACCTTCTTCCTTATCTTGCCTAAACTCTATTTTGATCACAATATTTTATGTTATATTGCTTATATGTTGTTTTCTTGTGGATTCACCCTTAAAACAGCCCCTGTTAATGATGCTCAGATATGTAGATTTTCATGGTTGTTCTCATCATATTAAAATTATCAAAAATCTCATTTGGGGGCCTGTGAAAATTATTGAAATATTTTATTGCTGTTCTCTTTGACTTAATTTTGTCTGTGATATTTTTTAAAACTCAAGTTTAAAATTTTAAAGTATCATATCTACCACTCTTATTTTGGTCCTTCCTCTATGACATTTTAAGAGACTTGATAAATATATATTTTTCATCTAGTTTTTCCCTTTTAATTTTTTACACAGATTGCATTATCTGGAACTGAAAATGACATTACTAGATCTTATAAAAGGTCAGCAGCAAAGTAGGATGAACAGCATTATGCCAATAAATTCAACCAATGAGGTGAAGTAGACAAATTCTTTAAAAGACACAACATATCAAAGGTCATTCAAGAAAAAATAGAATAGTCCTATATCTAATGGAGAAATTGAATTTATAGTTAAAAAAAAACTTTCCCATAAAAAAATCTTCAGACGACTTTACTAGTGAATTGTAGTAAACATTAAGAAAGAAATAACAATTCTGCACAAACTCTTTCAGAAAAATAGAAAACGTTGGATTACTTTCCAACTCCATTTAAGAGCACTGTCCAGGTACCAAATCAGACACAGACATTAATAAAAAATAAAACTACAGACATTATAGCTTATAAACATAAGTACAGAACCTTTCCACAAAAATTTTAGCAAATTGAATTCAATAAAATATGGAAAGGAGACTCCATCAAGACCAACCGAGGTTTATCCCAGCAATGCAAGGTTGGTTTAATATTCAAAATTCATTCAATGTAATATACCATATTAACAGACTGTAGAAGAAAAGCATACAATTATCTCAGTAGATACAAAAAAAGCATCTGACAAAAAATTCAAAATTCATTTCTGACCAAAAAAAATAAGTAAACTACGTATAAAAGATAAAACCTCTTCAATCTGATTAAGGGGATCTTTGAAAAACCTACAGAAGCCAATTATATTTAATGGTAAAAGACTGAGGATTTTTCCTCCAAATCAGGAAAAAAGTAAAGATGTCTTCTCTCAATACATCCATTTAACATTTCAGTAGGGTTTCTAGCAAGTGCAACAAAGCAGAAAAAAAAATGCATACAAGTTAGAAAGAGATAATTCAACTGTGTTTGTAAACAACCATTTATGTAAAAAATCCAATGGAATGAACCCGATGTGATTGTGATGTATAATCTTTTTAGTGTATTATTATATTCATATTTTGTGTAGGATTTTTGTGTCTATATTCATTAGAGATACCTGTCTGTAGTTTTCATTCCAGGGGCACAAGTATGATTCAACATATGCAAATTGATCAATGTGATACACTACATAAACAAAATAAAGAATACAATTCATGATTATATCAATAGATGCAGAAGAAGCATTTGACAAGATACAACATCCATTTATGATTAAAACACTTCATAAAATGGATATGGAAGGAAAGTACCTCAACATAATAAAGGCCATATATGACATACCCTCAACTACTATACTTACAGTGAAAAACTGAAAGTTCTTTCTCTAAGATAAGGAACAAGACAGGGTTGCCCCCTGTCACCACTGTTATCAACATAGTATTGGAAGTCCTAGCCAGAGAAATCAGGCAAGAGAAAGAAATAAAAGTCATCCAAATTGGGAATGAAGAAGTTAAATTGTCACTTTTTGCAGATGACATAATTCTTTGTTTAGAAAACCCTAAAGACTTCACCAGAAAACTATTAAAAACAATATACAAATACCATAAAGTTGCAGGATACAAAATCAATGTACAAAAATCTATCACATTCCTATATACTAACAATAAAATTTCAGAAAAAGAAATTTAAAAATTTCTTTTGCAGTTGCAACTAAAAGAGTAAAATACCTAGGGATAAACTTAACAAAGAATGTGAAAAATCTATACATTGAAAACTATAAGACATTATTTAAAAAAAAAAAAAATTAAGAAGACACAAAGAAATGGAAAGTATTCCATGTTCATGGATTGGAAGAATCAACATAGTAAAAACGGCCATATTACCCCAAGCAATATACAGATTTAATACAAGCCCCATCAATATCCCAATGGCATTTTTAAAAGAAATATAAAAAAGAAATCATCAGATTTGTATGGAATAACAAAAGACCCTGAATAGCCAAAGCAATTTTAAGAAAAAGTCAGGAGGTATCACATTCCCTGACTTCAATTTATACTACAAAGTGACCAATAGTCAAAACAGCATGGCACTGGCAGAAAAACAGACACACGTACCAATGGAATAGAATTGAGAATTCAGAAAAAAAAAAAAAAAAAAACAAAAAAAACAAAAAAAAACACGACATATATGTTGGCAGATAATTTTCAATAAAGGAGCCAAAAACATACAATAAAGAAAGGAAAGCCTCTACAATCAATGGTGCTGGGAAAGTTGGAAAGCCACATGCAAAAAAATGAAAATAGACTGCTATCTGTCACCATATGTCAAGATTAACTCAAAATAGATCAAAGGCCTAAACATAAGCCCTGAAACAATAAATTGCTTAGAAGAAAACATAGGTACTAAACTTATGGACTTCGGTTCAAAGAGGATTTTATGAATTTGACCTCAAAGGCAAGGGAATAATGGCAAAAATAAATGAATCGGACTATATCAAACTAAAAACCTTCTGCACAGCAAAAGAAACAATCAACAAAAAAAGGGGCAACCAACCAAATGGGACAAGATATTTGTAAACAACACCTTCTATAAGGGGTTAATATCCGAAACATATAAAGAACAGATATGTGAAAAAATTCTCAACTTCACCAGCTATTAGAGAAATGCAAATCCAAACCACAATGAGATACCACCTCATACCTGTGAAGATGGCTATTATCAACAAGAAAAGTTATAACAAGTGTTGGAGAGGTTGGGGAGAATAAGGAGCCCTCATACATACACTGCCGGTGGGAATGTAAATTGGTAAAGCCAGTATGTGAAATAGTATGGAGGTTCCTCAAAAAATTAAGAATAGAATTACCACACAACCCAGCAATCCCTCTTTTGGGTATCTACTCAAAACATATGAAAACATTTATCTGTAAAGATATACGAGGTCTGACAATTAAGTTCATGACTTGTTGCAATTGTGTTGCTAACTCTTTTTCATATCAGAGGGATTATTCATTATGAATTTGTACCAACTGGACAAACAGTTAACCATATTTACTATTTGGAAGTCCTGAAAAGGCTGTGTGAAAAAGTTAGACGACCTGAACATTTTGCCAACAATTCCTGGCTGTTGCATCATGACAATGCACCAGCTCCCACAGCACTGTCTGTGAGGGAGTTTTTAGCCAGTAAACAAATAAATGTATTGTAACACCCTCCCTACTCACCTGATCTGGCTCCCAATGACTTCCTTCTTTACCCAAAGATAAAGGAAATATTGAAAGGAAGACTTTTTGATGGCATTTAGGACATCAAGGGTAATATGGCGACAGCTCTGATGGCCATTCCAGAAAAAGAGTTCCAAAATTGCTTTGAAGGGTGGACTAGGCAGTGGCATCAGTGCACAGCTTCCCAAGGGGAGTACTTTGAAGATTACTATAGTGATATTCAGCAATGAGGTATGGAGCACTTTTTCTAGGATGAGTTTGTGAACTTAATTGTCTAAATTCATATATACCCCTATGTTCATTGCAGCTTTTTTCACTGTAAAGTGGCCAAGACATAGAAACAACCAAAGTATCCTTGGATAGATGATTAGATAAAGAAAATGTGGTACATATATACAATGGAGTGATACTCAGCCATAAGAAAAGATGAATGGGGAAGGGGGAGTGGTAGAAGAGTCAAAAGGGGGTCAAGTATATGGTGATAGAAGGATAACTGACTCTGGCTGGTAAGCACACAGTACAACATATAGATGATTTATTATGGAATTGTACACTTGAAAGCTATATAATTTTACTAACCAATATCACACCAATAAATTTAATAAAAATTTTTTAAAAATCCAATGGAATCTACAGAAAAGTTTCAAGAATTAATGTGATTTTAACATGTTTTTAGGATACAAAGTCAACCTACAAAACATAACTCTTTGCTGAATGCTAGCAATAGACAGAAATTTAAAAATTAATGCAATTTGAAGTATCCAAATATTAAATAATTAGGGACAAGCCTGAGGAAAAACTGTACTATTTGATAAGGTTAGTTTTCCATATTTTTCTACCTTTTTGCCATAAATATTTAACAAATGAATGCAAAGTAACCATGTTCTGAGAAAAAAAAATAGAGAAGGCTGATATCACGATTGTACTTACAGGATGGGCTGGAAGAGATAATTCACTTTCTGAAGCAAGGAGGAAAGGCAGAAAATTAGAAAGTTCCCTAACTGAAAATTTTCAGTAAAATGAGATTAAAATCAATTGCTGAAAGAAAGGAAAGTAGAAGTTGGATAAGCAAATTAATAAGAGTCGTCCAGGGAAATCAGTGGCTGCTGGGTAAATTTAAAAAAATGAATCAGAAATTGAAGATCTGGAGAGACATCGTCTTAAGAGTTATGCATCTTTCATCCTCACCCTTTCCCAACCCCCATCTCAATCTCAACACCAACTCCACCCCAACAAGCCTAAATGTGGCAGCAGAAATAGTGGATTATTGGAACACCCTGAACTCAAGTACCGCAGGGGTAGTGCAGGAGAGCCAAGCTACTAAGGCTACTGTAGAGAATTGTTGAAGTTACCAACAGCGGGCAACTGGCCAAGAAGAGTCTGGGAAAAATGGAACAGCCGAGAGACTGGAGGCTGGTATGAAAATCAGAAATTGTGAGAATGAGAGAGTAGAACAGAAAGTGGTGTTTTGAAAACAGGAAAGAGATTAAAATTTTAGGGATATTGCAGTGTAAGTCAATGACAAAATCCAGGGCATAGAGGTCTGTCATCCAGGTCTGGCAGAGCGAAGGCATAGTTTAAGTATAGGTGACATATAGTTGTAGTACTGGATGAAATGTAGTTTAAGATGGATCACCTATACGTAAGTTGAAATCTCCTAGGATCATAGCTGGATATAGAATAGAGGGAAGGATTTTAAGTTATATTTCAATATCTTAATTCAGGGGTTCTCAAATGGAGGCCTGTGGACCCATATAGGTCCTTAAGACACTTGTCAGATATTCTGTGGGTGAAAAATAATTTCATAAGAATACTAAGATGGTATTTGCCTTTTTCACTCTGTTAGTGTTTGCACTGATTATGCAAAAACAGTTGAGAGTAGAGCTAACATCACAGTTTGTATTCAGAGATTGAATGCTTTCTCACTAAAATCAGAAACAGGACAAGATATCTATGTGCTCTCCCCAAAAGTGGTCAGTATTTCTGGAGCCACATCTTGCCACTTACAATTGTGTAAGTGACAATTGTAAAAAAAATTGTAAAAAATAAATTGTAAAAAAAAATTGACAGCACAAATTTTGAAGCCCAACTGCTGAAGTTCAAATATGCTTCCACTACTCACTGTGTGTCTTTGAACTGCTTTCTTAATTTCTCATGACTTAGTATCCTCATCTATGAAAACAGGATAATAATAGCATTTAGTTCATAAGTTTATGCAGAGGATTATTCAAGGAGATCATATTAGTAAAGCACTTAGAATACTGTTTGGTACATTATAAGTGCTGTCAAGTGTTTTTTAAATACATCTTTTACTCTAATACATAAATCCTTTTTTTTGTTGTTTAAAATATCCAATTATATTAACATTTTTTTTCTTTTTAAACTCTATATACATCCTCTATATTTTTTTAAAGCAGTTGTTCTCAAATGTTTTGTTATTAGGATTCTTTTAGACTCTTTAGAATTATCAAGGACGCCAAACAGTTTTGGGTTTTTTGGTTTTTTTTTATGTGGATTCTATCTATTGAGATTTACTCTCTTAGAAATTAAAACAGATAATTAAAATCTCTCCTCTTTAAAAATGAATTGGGAAAAAAGTATAACACACCTAGTACATTTAGCTTAAGCAACATATTTTTGGGAAAAACAAATATATTTTTTAAATAAAATATTTATGAGAAGAGTAACAATATTTATAGTTTTGCAAATTTCTTTAATATCTGGCATAATAGAAAATAGTATCTTTATCTAATCAATTGTATCTGTATCTAATCACATCTGTATCTTTATCTAATCAATTGAAATATGTCATTTTGGTTGCAGTATCTGAATAAAATCTGGCCGTACATAGATAATATCGATAGAAACGGAGAAACACTTTAATAGCCTTTTCAGATAATTCTGAATTTTCTTTTTTGATACCCCACCCAAACTGACAAATAGTAGTTTCTTAAAAGTTAGTTGCAGTATGGAATCTGAAACTATATCTTATGCTCTATTACATATCTAATTTTCTTTTGTACGCAGACCTCTGTTTGTATCTGTTTTAACTTAATTTTTGACCAAGTTTCATTGCCATTTCAGTATCATTTGCACATTAGAAGACATTGGACATACTGAGGCCAACCTTCATTACCAATAAATCAGAGTTTCTCATTAAGAGCTAATGAGCTCTTACATTGTCCTTCTGATTATTACCCCTGTTCCATTTGAAAAAGAAAACATTTCATCTTTTTTATTTACATTCCCAATCCTACCTCTCACGGCATGAACATTTTTAAGGAACAGTAGTGAGATGAGCGTAGCACAGCTTCAGTCTTGCTTCCTTACTCTCTGGTGAGAGGAAGAGGCAGTATTATATTTTAGGTGAGTCAGATTGTTCCCTTTCAACTGATTTAGAAATAAGGTTGAATTTCTGCTCTGCCATTTATTGCCCAGGTAATATTGCATGTTTTATTAAGCCTATCCATGCCTCAGTTTGCTCATCTCTAAATGATGAAAACACCTGAGCTATTGGTTTAGAATCAGGATTAAGTTAGATAATAAATGCAAAGCACTCAGCACACTGCATGGCATATAGCAAGTGCTCAGTTCATGGTTGTTATGATAGGGAGAATGAATGACTCCCTCAGGGAATTTGTGCCATCACCTCTTGTAGGTTTCTTCCCCACTTGCTTGTTATCAAAAGCAAGAGCCATCTCAGTAAATCAAGAAGAAAAAATAATTTCTCCTAAATATGTAAAGATTTCTCTCTGCTTCTGTTTTTGGAAGAAATAGTGAGAGATAGCAATGAATTTAAAAGAAGAGAAACATAATATTACATAAATGTAATAATGACAAATGAACTAGCAAGAAATGTAATATACTCTTTCTAACTGTAGAATAGGGTAGTGGGGAAAGAATCAACCTCATTAATTAAGCAATAGATGTATTAAACAATTATATAAGTCAATTAAATACACATCTGGAGTAATAGTTTCAGAAAGATAAGAGAAAATATTCAACTCATTATAAAATAACATATTATTTTCAGAATAATCAACTAAAGCACTTGGAAATTATTGATAGACAAGAAATTTTGAAGAGACTATAAAGTAGTGTTCACATACCAAAACAAAACCCAATACCAAAAACCACAACAATTAAAAATTCTGAAGGTAAAGTTGAGGAAATATTTTAGAAAGAAAGAAAATAGTAAAAGCAAGAAAATTAATTAGAGGATAATTTTATGCATTCCAACCTCTAACAGATAAAGAGTTCCAGAAAGAGAGAGCAGGGAAAATGAAAGTAAATACATTATCAAAGAAATGTTAAGAGAAAATTTCCCAGGAATGAAGATCTTGAGTTGTCAGAACAGCTCTAATATTTATGAATTTAGCTGAATGAAAATTGATGAAGCCTAAGTCAGTTATCATCAGTCTCTCTATTTTCCAATTTACAAAACTTTGTTGTTAATCTCACAACTTTAATCATTTCTTCTGCTTTTGTAGTAGGCTTTCATATGAGTGTGGAATGTTTGTATCTATTCTTGTTTAATTGGGATTTTCTTGATTGTCATTTTTAAAAACGTCCATAGCTTCACAGTAGAGAACCAAAGCCATGATAAGATCTCACTACATAAGATCTCTTTATTGCTGAATAAATTAACAATTTTTGAAATGATCAGGAACATCAGAATCAAACCAGACTTGACCATATGCTGTATTCACTTATTCAAAGTTACCCGTAACTAACATTATGAATTTGGGCATATTGCTTCTTATTTCTGAGACTTAATCTCATCATCTGTGAAATGATGTTAATAAAAAATTAGTCAGTTTTTTTTTAAATAAATGAAATGATATCCGTAAGTTACCTATCATAGTACCTGGAACCTGGGATATAGCTAACAAATGTTTTTAACCTCCCCGCCCACCCGTTTTTAGATTGGCAACACAGCTTCACTGTGCATACAAGCAAGACCTTGCTTCAGTTTCCACTCAGTTAATTAATTCAAAGCCTACTTCTAATTTAGCTACTTGTAAATGCAAGCCTTTTTTGGAACTCTAAAGATCTTTGTCGATAGGTAAACTGTGACTTTCACTGAAAAAAAATCTGCTAAATTCATATGTGACATAAAATTATTCAGTAATAAATTTCAGCTATTAAGAAGTTATTTTTAAAAATATGATAGATGCATTCCCAAGTTTGTGCTAGTTAAGATGTCCAGTTTTAACAATTTGATTTATATTTTAAAAGAATAAAGGTATCAACTGTTTTCTAGAGTACAATTATTTGTTTTCATTTTTACTCAAAGTAGACATTTATTCAGTACACTAGAATATAAAATGGCTACTTTAAATTTCTAGAGGGTTTAAAATTTGTGTATAGCAGAGTACATGAAATATAAAAATGAAGTATCTTACAATATGTTTTGATCAAACATCTTTATTTGTCGTACTAATTTGTATGTAATTCAATACTTATATATAAAGGACAGGCTTAGCTTTTTATTTATTCAAATTAAGAACAAGGTGAGATTTAGGTGGAATCCAGCAGGGGAAGAATCACAGTAGTAAATGAATGAGAGCCTCTAATTTGTTCTGAGGAAAAGGGGGAACTTTTGACTTCATTTCTCTTGAGTTAAATTCATAATTTATGGAATAACACAGGAACAACCACAGAATAACTTACCATTAAAACTACTAACTTCCTTTCAATAACCCAGTCTACTCTACCTGTTTATTTTCTTGAGAATAAGTGTTTAAAACTAACAAACATTTTTTTTTCTGTACATTTTTTCCTCAGTCAGAAAATAATTGTTTTCCCTGACTCCCAGTAAGTTGTTGAAGTAAATACTGAATCTAGCTTGGTCTGAGGAATAACAATCACAATAATGGTTGTGGTAACATATCCTTTACTATATATGCTTTTATTATGCATTATTTTATTCAATACTCACAGCAGTAATAATTAACATGTGTCAGTCTCATTTAATACTCAAAAAGCTCCATGGTTAGGTAGTATTTTCCCCGCTCCCTGCCCCCCCCCATGTTAACAGACGGAAACTAGCTTAAACAAGTGAAAACACTTTCCCTTGTATAGTTCATAAATGTACAAGTTAGTATTGAAGGCTAGTTCTGTCTTTTTCAAGATCCTACACTCTCAATATTTTTATTGTACATAAACTTTTATCTTCTGAAAGAAAACTATAACAATGTGAAATATCTATGCTATTATCATTATTTGAAAAGAATGTTTTGATAATGAAGGCTATGACATATTAGTATAGATTTCCAAAAGAGTGTGTTGAGTCCCTTCTTAAAATGCTAGAAAACAGGCCAGGTGATCAATATTAATTATAGTAGCTAATGTTAATGAATATCAATTATGTTCCAGACACTATGCAAAGCATTTTTACATACAACAGCCATGTGAGGTAGATGATTTTATTTCCATATTTTCAATTAAGAAACAGACTCAAAGAAGTCAAATTTTCATTCAATAAAAGATGGGCTCTTTCAGAACTTAAACCTGAATTATTTTTGAAATAAAAGTCACCCTTTTTCTATTATGCCACAGTACTACCAAAAGGCATACACTATTCAAAATCACTTGTGCAGGATATCTTTGAAGAAAACCTGAATTAATCAGAGCTTCAAATTATTCTTGCATAGGAAGACTCAGTATTGTAAGGATGCCAATTCTCCCTAAATTAAGCTCTAAATTTAATGAAATTGCAATCAATATTCCAACTGGAGGGCAGAAATAGGTCAAAGAGGTGATAGCTATAGGGGAGCAGTTTTCAACTCAGTATAAGAAAGCATCTTCTATGAGTTAGAGTTATCCAGAAATGGAACAGAATGTGAAATAGTTAACCTCCTGTCACCGTAAGAATTCCAACGGAGGATAAATTGACCACCTGTTGCGGGATACTCAAACAGCCATTAGAACACTAACATTTCCTAAGAGTCCATCTCGCTATATTCTTGTAGGATTAGAAGAATAATATCTAATATCGGAAAAGCATTGGCACATCACTGCTCACATGTTAAGTTGTAGCAAGTGGGGGTTATTATTATTATTGATAGGAAGAAACTGAAACGCAGATTGATTAAGTGATGAGCAAATATTCAATTGAACTAGGTAGTCTTTAATATTATAACTTCAAGATTCTTTTAATTTGTGGGATTATAAATAACTCTTCCCAAATTTACAAGTTTACAAAAACGTGATATAAAGAAATTAGAAAGCTATCATGTATTATCTAACCATGCATTATCAGCTTAATTTAATTCCATATGATTAAATGAACTCATTTAGCATTTTAAAATCTGTTCAAAGAAAGGAAACAAAAAGTAAGGAATTTTAAACCAGTCAATTTGTTAGGTGAAAGATCTATTTAAGATCTAAGTTTTCTAAGGGAATGGGGAAGTATCTTAAGTTTGGAAGAAATAATTCTTAAACATCAATGCTTTTGATGAGTGTTAAGGTAGTTTCTCTTTTTCCTTTAACTCTTGGTAGGGTGAATAGAAATCTCAGAAATCTCTATACATGCAGACCAGGAGAATCACTACCTCTCCATTGGGAATGCTTTAGAACCAGGGCTGCTGGAAGAAGTTAGATAAATGCAATCCAAAGAGACTGATTTTAACTGCATTGTGAAACAAGTAATATTCTATATCTTGTAACAAAGTTAGGATACAACAGTGGCAGACCTTTCTAGGACCCTAATGTTTAGTGAGCATTATTAAACTTTCATTTTTATGTGTTTTCTACATTTGAAGCTGGATATATGGATATGTGGATGGTTTATTTTAGCATGGGTTGAAACTGATAGATGTAGAGAGATAGAGATAGAGATAGAGATAGAGATAGAGATAGAGATAGAGATAGAGATGATAGAGATAGAGATAGAGATAGAGATAGAGATAGAGATAGAGATAGAGATAGAGATAGAGATAGAGATAGAGATATCCAGAGAGACTTGTAAGCTGAATGAGAGATGGTTATACAACTAGTCTTCATCCAATAGGAAGGAAATAAGGGAATGATATAAATTGCCTGCAGAGGAGTTATGGCTGAAGGACCAGACTGTGACAATTTTCTTAGCATGGGCAATTTCCTGGGCAAAGAAAAAAAAGAACAGGCATGATGAGGGCAGATGCCAAACACAATTTTAAGTGAAATTTTGACAAGTATAAAGGATGAAATCAGACAATAATCAGTAGACTATGACTAGTAATACATAACCAAATAAAAGAGTTTCCAAATTATAACAGGTCTAGTAGTGATTTAAAAACAGCTAATTCTTTTTCTTTAAATAGCTTTATTGAGGTATAATTGGCATTCCATAAGCTGCACACATTTATAGTGTAATATTTGATAAATTTTGATAAAATTTGATAACATCTTCACAATCAATATAGGAAATATAAGTACCACCCCTGGAAGTTTCCTCCTGACCCTTGGCAATCCTACCACTCTCCTTCTCACCTCTACTGCCCCCAAGCCTATTATTTTCAACAAACCACTGGTCTGATTTTTGTTATTATGGATTAGTTTTTTTCTAGAGTCTTATGTAAACAGAATCATGTGGTGTGGACTCTTAGTAGTCTGGCTTCTTTCACTCATCACAATTATTTTATGGTCAAACATATTGAATGTATCAGTAGTCCTTTCCTTTTTATTGCTGAGCAGTGTTCTATTGTTAGAGTATACCACAATTATTTTTTTCGGTTCGCCTGTTGAACATTTGTGGTTTTCTTCCAGTTTGTACCATTGCAAATAAAGCTGCTATAAATACTAAGCTAGGTGTTGTTTTTTTTTAAGTACATATGCTTTTCTTCTTTGGTGAAATATTTTTCAAATATTTGCTTATTTTTAAATTCGATATTTTGCTTCCATGTTATTGAATTTTGGAAGTTCTTTACATATGATAGACACAAGACCTTTATCAAGTATATGGTTAACAAATATTGTCTCCCAGTCTGTGATTTTATTCTCTTAATATTGTCTTCAAAAAGCAGATTTTTAAGAATGATAATAAATTTAAAAATCCTAATGTGTAAATTTTAAATTAATTGTTAAATGAAATCTAAGTTATCAATATTATCTGATATAAAATGTGCTTTTTTGTGTCATACCTTAGGAAACTTTGCCTACCTATAAGTGCATGAGATTTTTTTCCTATGTTGTATTTTAAATTATTTGTCATTTTAGACTTCACATTTAGGTATATGATCTATTTAGAATTAATATTCGTATATTTTGAGAGGTGAAGATTGCAGTTCTTTTTTAAATATATACAAATGCAATTTTTCTAGCATTGATATTGGAAAAAAAAACTATGCTTTTTTTATTTTTTTCCACTAAACTGCTTTTGAACTGTTGCCAAAATTCAGTTTTCCATGTATGTATTGATATATTTCTGGGCACTCTCTTCTGTCCATTGAACAGTTTCTGACTCTTTGTACCAATAAACATTATCAGGACATTATCTTAGTTAATATATTGTCTTGAAATTAGATAGTGCAGTCTAATAACTTTGTTTTGTTTCCCTTAAAGTTGTTTTGGGTATACCAAGTCCTTTGTATTTCTATATGAATTTCAGAATCAGCTTATCAATTTCTACAAAAAAGCCTTTGGGATATCAATTTGAGGAGAATGTACATATTAAGAATATTAGGTCTATTAACTTAGGAACACAGTATATATTTCTATTTACTTAGATGATCTTTAATTTCTCCTTAGATCTTCTTTAGTTTTCAGTGTACCAGTCTTTCTTTTACACTTTTGATCAGATTTATTACTATTTTATATTTTTGATGCTTTAATTAATGGCTTTCCTCTTTTAAAATTTGAATTTCCAGTGGTGACTTTCTAATACATAAAAATGTAATTTTGTTTATTGGTCTTATATCCTGGAATGTTGCTAAACTCACTTTTAGTAGTTTGTTTTTGTTTTTGATTTCTGTGAGTTATCTACACAGATGATTATGTTATCTAAATAAAGACAGTTTTACTTCTTTCTTCCCAATCTGAATGTCTACAATTTCATTTTGTTTTCTTTTGCCTGATTTCACTGGCTAGAAACTCAAGAACAATGTAGGAGGACATTGTTGCCTGTCCCTGCTATTAAGGAAAAAGCATATTTTTTTTTCTATTAAGTATGATGTTATCTGTAGCTTTTTTATAGATACCCTTGATCAAGTAGAGAAAGTTCCCTTCCATTCCTAGATTGTTGATTTTATCAGAAAAGGATGTTGAATTTTGTCAGATACTTTTTCTATATCAATGAGGTAGTCATACAATTTTTTTATTTTTATTTTGTTAATGGGGTAAATTATGTTGATTTATATTTTTAAATGTTAAATTGATATGCATTCTTGGAATAAACCCTAACTGTTCATGATGTATTATTGTTTTTATACATTATTAAATTCCATTCGCTAAAGTTTTAAAATAATTTCTTCATTTTGTTCCTGTTGATTCATTACATAAATTATACATCATGTTTACAAGAGATACTGATCTGGAATTGTCTTTCCTTGTACTGTGTTTGTCTGTTTTTTGTATCAGAGTAGTGATGGCCTCATAGAACAAGTTGTGCAATTTCTTTTATTTTTTTATTTCCTGGAAAGTTTTTTATTTCCTGGAAAGTAAAACTGGTATTTTTTATTCCTTAACTATTTAGTAGAATTCACCAGGTATATGGGCCTGAAGTTTGTTTTACAGGAACATTCAAATTCATTTCAGTTAATAGATATAGGAAAATGTATGTTATTTATTTCTTCTTGAATGAATTTTGTAATTTATTTTTCCAATTTGTATACCTTATCTAAGTTGTGAAATTTGTTGGCATAATATGTATATATTTTTTTGCTTATTTTTTTAAATTTATTGGGGTGACAATTGTTAGTGAAATTACATAGATTTCAGGTGTACAATTCTGTATTACATCATCTATAAATCCCATGTGTGTTCACCACCCAGAGTCAGTTCTCCTTCCATCACCATATATTTGATCCCCCTTACCCTCATCTCCCTCCCCCCACCCTCCTTACCCTCTGGCATATTTTTACTATTATTCTTTCAATATAAATAGAACACTTAGTGATGTCATTTCTTTCAATCCTAATATTAATGGTATTTGTCTTTTATTTTTCATTTCCTTATTAGTCTGATAGAGGTATATAAATTTTGTTAATATTCTCAAAGAAATAGCATTAGATTTCATTATTATTTATTTATTATTTTTGGATTTTGTTTTCTCTTTCACTGCTTTCACTCTGATTTTTATTAGTTTATTTCTTATACTTAGTTTGTTCTTCAATTGCTATTTCCTTAGGGTTTCACTTTAAGCTGAAGTTATCGATTTGAGATTTTTTTTTTTTTTTAAATATAGGTGTCTCTGGATCTACATTTCTCCCTATGGAAATTAGTAGTATCTTACAGATTTTTATATGTATTTTCATTTTTATTCAGTTCGAAGTAATTTCTAATTTTGCTCTGAATTTAAACTATGATTTATGGGTTATTTAGAAGTGTGTTATTTGTTTTCAAATATTTAGGATATTTTCCAGATATTTTTATGTATAAGTATCTAATTTAATTTCATTCTTCTCATAAAACAATTTTTTTTATAACTTGAATTCCTTTTAACTTATTGAAATTTGTTTTATGACCCAGAATATGATCTATTTTGGTAAATGTGTTGTATGTGCTTGAAAAAATATATATTCTGCTGCTCAATAGGGTATTTTATAAACATAGTTTAATTCAAGTTGTTTCATAGTGCTGTTGAGGTTTTCTATATCCTTATTTGTTCTATCAATTATTGAGAAAGATATATTAAATCTCCAATGATAATTATTAATTTGTCTATATCTCCTCGAAATTCTCAGTTTTGTTTTGCTGTATATATATGTATTGAAGCTCTGTTATTGAGTACACAAACATTTAGCATTGTTATGTATACTTGACTCTGTTATCATTATGCAATGAAATTCTTTATCCCTGACGATATTCTTTTTCTGCAATTTACTTTGACATTAACAAAGGCACTTCAACTTTCTTTTAGTGTTAGTATGTATATATTTTTTAATTGTCTTATACTAAATGAATTTATATATTGTTATATCTGTTTATATTTAATGTAGTTTTCTTTAAGCAGCATATACTTGTGTCTTGTTTTGGATTCTAGTCTGACAGTATCTGTCCTTTAGTTGGGATGTTTCCATTTATATTTAATATTTTAATTGGTAAAGTTAACTCTATTATTTTGCTATTTGTTTTCTATTTGTTCCATTTATTCTTTCTTCCTTTTTTTCCCTCTTTTCTGCCTTTCTTAGGTGAGTATATTTTCCCTCTATCATTTTAGTGGTTTATTAGCTATAACTGTCTAGTTTTCTTAGTGATTGTTTTACATTTTGTAACACATCTTTACCACAATTTACTTTCAAATTATATCACTTCACATATAAGGTAAGAATCTTATCATAGTATAAGTCAATTTCTTCCCTCTGGAATTAATGTTTTTCTTGTCATACGTTTTTAAACTCTGTTGTTTATATTGTTGATTTTTTGTTGTTGTTCTTTTAAAAGTGCAATTATTATAAGGAGATTTTGAAAAATAATAAGAAAATAGTCTTACGTGCTTACCCAGTGCTGTTTGTTTCTTAGTGTAGATTCATATTTCCATCTAGAGTAATGATTTTTATGCCTGAAGAACTTCCTTTAACCTTCCTTCTTCTAGAAATGAATTCCTACACCATTTATATATCTAAAAAAAAATCTTATTTCACCTTATTTTTGAAAGATATTTTTGCTTGGTTTAAAAGAAAGTGTTCAGTCTAGGGCTAATTATACACCACTACTAAGGCATGAGTTTCTGAATTCTAAAATCAGTTCTCCCTGAATTATGAGGTGTTCTGGTCTGCTGGAGGGAACAGGTACTAGTCCTAGACCTATAGATACTGCTTTATCTAAATTTTTCAGGTATATTTCCCCAGCCTCAGGTAGTTTCCTCATATGCAGGCATTGATCAACATTCTGCTGGAATCTCAAGGGTGACAGTACGCAGATCTCCAGGAATTTTCCCTCTGTGTGGCTCTCTCCTCTCCATCATTCTTTCCCACATAGTCTAGCTGCCTTAGTTTTCCTCCGCCTCTCAGCTTCATTCAATTTAGGGAGTTTGCTAGACTTCTCCTTAGTACTCCCTCCCTATGCCATGGCCTGGAAATACTTTCAAGGCAGCAAACTAGGGTAGTTTTATGGCTCATCTTGTTTGTTTTCTGTCAGTGATCACCATCTTAGGTGAAAACTATTGTTTTATATATTTGACTTTTTTTTTTTTTTCAGACAAGAGCACAAATCTCATTCCTGTTTCTCTGTTTGCCATAATGGAAGTTATAACAGCTATTTTAAAAATAATTTTAAAATGCTGTTTTCCAGGTAAGAGAGTTAGAGGAAAGTTCCAGTTACACCCTGAGCATTGTATCATAGGATACTTAAAATTTGGTATTTAATCAGTTATTTTAGATGTGTCAATGACCAAGCTAGGTATGGTTCAATCAGATCCTCAGTTTATCTATGATCTGTTCCAATGAATTTCCTAAACTGTGTTAATTTGAATTCAAAAATGACATAGACAAATGATAAGGAAGTAACTTGCATTAATTTTTAAAATGGAAAAATTGTATGATTTGACTGCCACTAGTTAGATCTTTAACTGCTGATTGGTCATTCCAGTCTAGTTTATGTGACTGAAAATACAGAGCATGGTGAAGCCTGAAGAATTATCAAAAGTAGTATTTTAGTGGACGTTCAGATTATTCGGAACCCAAATTATTTTCATCCTTTCTTTTTCTGAGAACATAAAATTTCATATTTTCAGTCTTATTCTTAACAACTAAACATTTATTTCAGAGTACATTTTCCATTGATGTCTTTATCAGCTCTTTTCCTGTTAAATCAGAGGTCATAAAAACCTATATAAAATGCCCCCGCACCCTAATTAGCCAGCAAGTATTCTGAAGACCATCCTTTCTGGATTCAAACCTTTCTGATCACTTATACCCAGGATGTCTCTGAAATGCCCTCATTCTCTGCCACTGAGGTCTTATATATTTCTTCATAAACCGCTTCAGTTTTTGTTAGGTAGGCCCATCCCCCAGGTGCTACCTCCCTGAATATGCCCCATGGACTCTGTGACTCTAGATCTTTCCTGACCACACACCTGAGTCAGGGTTTCCAGGCCAAGGTCAAGTCCTGTAAGGATAAGAGTGAATGAAGCATTGAATAAAGTTAAAATATATTAAATACTATCTATCATTGAGACTTTCTACATTTTTGTTATAAACAAAGAGGAACAGTTAAGAAAAAAAATTAATCTTTACAAACACGCTAGCACATATAGTTTCTCATATATAATTGACTTATTTTTTTTTTTTTTAAGCAGCATAAACTATTGTCAGGGAGTCCATTCTCATTGCAAAGTAAAACCTTTCACAATGCCTGTGTAGCAGAAAACCTCTCCCAACTGCACTTGTTACTGATTCCATTTGACAAGTGGCTGCTTCTCGATAATTACTGTACAAACCATTACTTCCAAAATAAATTAAACTCTCATCACTTTATCCTGCTCTTCTACATTCATTAATAAGTATCTTGTAAAATAGGTGGCTGCACCTGCATTAGTAAGCGCAGAAGCCTATATTGAAACACTGTGCTTGTCTTTGAGAGCTATGTTTAGTTCATCTGCAATAAAAATCTATGGATTTTTATGGAAGAGGGGTGGAACAAAGCCAAACCCTAAATTCACAGGGGATTTCTAGTTAATTTTTATTTAGTCATCCTCGAATTTAGTTGATAAAATATATACTTTCCTTATAAGGCCAGTTTCAGTACCTAAAGAATCAGTTTTTCTGTGGGTACAAAGCTTTACAGTCTGCTTATTTTCACTAAGGAGAGGATCTACTCATATATGAGAGGTAGCCTATTTTACTTGGGGCATAAAAAGAGCTGAAATATGGCAAAACTGAACAGAACTTTTTTGTTTTGTTTTTCAACCTGGTTATAAATCACGTTTGTGATGATTTGCATTTGTCTCACCAGTGAGCCAAGTTGAACATATATATTCAATTCCCTTTTGTTTTAAAAGAGTTTCAGATGGTCTCAATCTGAAGTCAACACTGCACAGTAAATATCTAATAACAATACTTGTTTCCTGTGTGATAATAAGCTTCTGTTGTCTTTCAACTTTTTTCCTGATGACAAAATGTACTTTTTTTTTAAAAAACTGATGATAAAAATGTACATTTCTGGTCACCAGACAAAATTTTAAAACCTTCTCTTTACCATTCCCAAGTAATTAGAATATTTTTGCATTACTATTCCGACATCGGTCTATTTATTGACTCTTGGTATGATTGATCAACTGGGAACTTCATTTAACAAGCATTTATTGAGTTCCACAGGAGTCCTTGGTATTGCACTACGTAGGTGCTGTATTAGAGGTGCCATTTTTACTTCTATTTTGATTTTAAGGTACACACCAAGTTAAAAGTGCAGTATCTTCAGAACATTCTCATTATAGATATTCTTTTTGCTTCTCTTTCATTGAAATTACCTCTCAATAATATAGATATGAACTTTAACGGCAGCTCCTGATATTGACTATACATTTTATTGCAAATATTAAATGTGCTCACTATAAGTTACTTGAAGATACCGACTGTTTTTAGCAATGTCCCAAATTTTCTCCTTATTCTGTAAATAACCTTGCCTTCAGAGATTTTAGAATTACTGCCATGAGACCCCAAAGCAAACAATTATTCTCCAAGACAGTTCTGATATGAGATCTAATGTCTCAAAAGATTCTTTGACAAATAGCCAAAGCAATCTGACAGTGTAAAATACAGCACTTGGAGAAAAGCCTAGGTTTTTCTTCTCTTTTTAAAAATGAAACGTTTTTTGCACAAAATTATTATTATAAGGTAAAACAGTTATATTTTCCTTGTTAAACTATCTGACAATAATTATTTCTGAGTCCCCAGCTAGCCCTTCATTTCCCTGACTTTAAATATTACTTCATTTCCCTGACCTTAAACATAAAGGAAATGTTTAGAAATATTTATTGGTTTATCCAATTGGTCATCTTATAATTTATAGTCCTAATGTCAGAACTCAAAATTTCTGACTCTCTGAGATCATCAGATATTAGAAAATATGTCAATACTCTTCAATTTTCTTCCATAATAATGTCAATATACATTGGTTTTCATTCATAACTTTCTTTCTTTTTACATTCCCCATCTGGTCTTTTTCACTCATGTTTGTGTCTCACGCTATATTTTGTATCTAGGATGATTCGTACCTTATCTATTTCCTGATACCTCCTGTCCATTTCATCTCATTGGTAACCAAAATAAAGTAATTTCTCTATTCAAAACACAAATGACATGCAATTTCTAAAATTCTTATTTTGTTCATTTGGAAAGGAGGATTGTTGATGCTTATGTTTACCCCTGCCACAGTATGACATTACATCCAGAAAATAAAAGAAGCCTATATTTCAGACCTGAAAAATAAAGGGGAGCTGATGATCATTGAGAAGTTAATCTAATTCAAATACAACTGAAGCCTTAAAAGAAATTTGTGAGATAACAAATTCTTCAAAGATAATTTGTAATTCATATTTATTTTGGTCAAACCATATTGAAAATGTAAGAGCAGAAAACAATAAATAAATTAAATCCTTTTGCATTGTGAATAATTAATCCCATAGTTATCAGTTTTACAAATTCAGAGAAACTGAGGCTGTTAAGAAATTGGAAGGTAGTCTAGTAGACAGTCTAATGATTTTACAAGACAGATACTTTTGGATGTGCTAATGTTTAGAAGATTTATCCCTATTTCAAACTAAAAGTCTCCCTTTTGTAACAGCCCAGGTACTTTCTTCTGAAGCATGTGTAAGATCTGCTATACAATTGTCATTAAAATATATATGAATAGGTGTTATAACTGCATGATTATTTTTCTTTACACTGAACAACTTTAGTTCCTTCAACAAAGTCAATGACCATTTTTCAGGCCCTTTTCCATCACGATGGCCTCCGATGGATGTCTTGGGCTTACCACTTTTCTGAAAATGTAGTACCCATTCCTCCTGTGATGGTGTAGATATTACTGAGTACAGATAATTACATGCTATAATTAATACAAAATATTTCCTCAAATGTAATGTTAAAGTTTGTTGTCTCATAAAAAGTATTATGTAAATGAATATTTTTAAACAAATTCAGATTTCTTTCCTTTTCTTTTTTTAAACCAGAGGAAGCATCTTTTATTGATGACTTATCACCAGCAACCAAAAAGACTATGTACCCATTTTCAGTTACCCCCTATGCCTCCAGGTTCTCACATTGCTCCACTTGGGGAAGGGATATAAATTTTCTTTTGGTTTGTAAAAGCCTAAGTCTTTCTCCTCCCTGTGTAGCCTAACTTAGAAATTCAACAGCAGTACTGGTTTTTTTTGTTTGTTTTTTGTTTTTGTTTGTTTTGTTTTTGTTTTTTTCCCCAGGAATGCCTGCTGCAGCTACTCAGTAACAAGTATGGGTAAAT
Source organism: Rhinolophus hipposideros (assembly GCF_964194185.1). Classification (NCBI taxonomy): domain Eukaryota; kingdom Metazoa; phylum Chordata; class Mammalia; order Chiroptera; family Rhinolophidae; genus Rhinolophus; species Rhinolophus hipposideros. The sequence continues at coordinate 41,874,529 of NC_138052.1, forward strand.
GGGTATAGAGGGAAGTAGTTCCATGAGTAAAATAAGTGATGCACAGGAAAACAGAAATGTAGCCTATCAAAGGTCCTTCTACCCTGCTTCAGTGACTTGCTCCTTCATTGGTCTCATTGATCTTTATGCTTAATCATGCCCTTCTGAATCAGATTGGGGATTTCCACTACCAGCTATGGATCCAGACTCAGAGCCATGAGATGAATTAGTCCAAACTTGGGCACGTTCCAGACCTACAAAGGCTTTCACTGATTGCTCAGACATATTGTGCCACTCCTCTACATATTTACTGTTTTTCCACCCAGTTCAGGAACTGCTATATCTGGAGCAGTAGTGTGATATGTCATAGGTATGTCAAACTTATATTTGAGGAGGTCGTGGATTACCAGAATTTTCCAAACCACCAAGTCCCTTCCTTATTAGATTCCAGGCAGAATCAATCATTGTCTGTGTTCTTGTTGTTCACCACATACTGAAGTCACTGCACTCACTACTCTGGACCTCAAGGCCCAGCACCCGGATCTGAGACACCACACGCTGGATGGCCTTGTCTGCCATCTTGGATTCAGCTTTTGTAGTTCTAAAATAAGGATGCTGAGCAAGATGGTTTATAAGATCCTTTCCACTTCTAAAATCTTGGAATCAATTTGCTAGTAATCACCTTTGTTGTCTTCAAACTTCCTAACCAAGATGTCTATGTCTTCCTAACCAAGATGTCTATGTCTTCAATCTAAATAACAACAAAAACGTAGAGGAAAATAAACCCAAATGTGACAAACTGCTTGATATTTTCTTTTAGAGTGAAACCCATTTATTAATAAATATTCGGAGGTATGCTTGTTCCACCAATCATCAAAACACCTATCATCCAATCCTCATGTCTCCTGATGGCTAAACACATTCATTTGGAGTCATCACAATAACACCATAAGGCAGGTAATATTTTCATCACTTTAAAAGTTAAGAAACTGAAACTTAGAGACAGTTCCTTTCTTAAATCACACAACTTAAGTTTAAAAACTGGGTTAATTCTGGATCTGTTTGTTATTACCACAAAAAATTAAGATATGTTTTGTCTAATGGCTTCCATATATATGCCAAAATAAAACTCAGAATAATAAATTACGTCTCCTTTGATACATCTTTTCCTAAGGAATTCATTCTAGCTTCTCCTTAAAGTCCTTAAACTTACTAATTTGATCTGCTCCTCTGATTCTCTATGACATGTTATCTAAGGCACTTTTATGAGTTTCAACTTATTGTGCTTTATACTATAGATATATATATGTATACTTAGCTATGCATTCCTACCATAATGTACACTCCTCAAGGGCAGAGATTATATTTGAATCATTGTTATGTCCATAAAAAAATCTAATTCAGTTTTTACACAGAGCAGACATTTCATATTATACCATTGGCTCTCTTGGCTTTCCAGCCTGCTAACTGCAGATCTTGTAACTTCTCAGCTTCTATAGTCATGTAAGCCAATTCCTTATAATAAGTCTCTGCACACACACACATATGTATATACAGAGGGTGCCAAAAAAAAATGTATACGCATTTTAAGAGATGTTGTCTTAAAATGTGTATACATTTATTTTTGGCACCCTCTGTATATATGCAGATGTGTGTATATACATACATGCATACATACATACATACATACATACTCATATGCTCTTATTGAATCTGTTTCTCTGGAGAACCCTGATTAATATACCCATCTCCACTTACCAGTCAACTTTAAATTAGCTTACTGAAAGGCAGTGCTTGTTATCTAAATGCAGCTTCAAAAGCCTTTCTGCACAAAAATTCTGCAATTGTCACTGGTCACAAGAACTGTGTTAATTAGCATATAACAGTATCATGAACTTGAGAATACTTTATATTCCTTAAATACAGAATTAATTATTCTTTAAATATCCTACTTAATCTGATTCTGCTTCTAGTGCTGTGTATTCCCTAAACGCAAAATGGGAAACTTTCTCTTTGTGATTCCTTTTAGATTTTGCACTGGCAAATAGAGGAACTTCACAACAACAGCAATAGAATTCCCCAGAAACTCTGTATCAGCTCATTTATCCCCAGAAGCAGAAAAGAGTGACTTATTTGTTAAATCTGTTGTTCATTTTCATACATGTAGGACTAATTAACATTGAAAAAGCTCCACCTTCCTCCTTATAACCTTGGTAAGAACTAGATAGTGAAACAACATAGTCCAACTATAGTCAATGAGCAGCTTCATGATAGAAATTATGCCATTTGTGCCCAAGATATTTTAACAGAAGATATGCTGAAGTTTCTGTAAGGCATTTGTGATTCTAAAGTAGTAGAAGTATGCTGAGCTTTTATAAGGTAGCTTATAAGCAAGTACATTAAAAGAAGGTATTGATAAACCAAATTGCCCTTCATAAGATCAGACGTCATGTCTTGCACACTATATTTCCCTCCTTGTGCCAAAAGACCTTGGTAGGAAAAAACCCTAAATATAAAGCTGATTTGAGGAGATGAGCTCTTGCTGTTTTCCATATGATAATTTTTCTTTCACAGTGAAGTGATGAGATATATAAACTGACCGGGGGTTTCTACAGTAGTCCTTTAAGAATCTGACTGATTCAACAAATTACACCAAAGGAAGGAATGTAAACAACGATTATTTTACAAAATGCATATATTTCTCATATCAGCCTGGAGAAATTATGCATGCAATATACTTGATAGTTTTCTATTAGAGAATGAAGGAAGCATGCTTCTCAGTGCCCCAAATAAGGGGGAAAAGTTATAATTAGATGTCATCACTATCAATTTAATTAGGTTTTCAAAGAGGAGGTCAGTCCACCTCACCTCTTGGAAGAAGACATCAGGTCAGGCCACAGAATCTGACCATGTCTGAACCCTTGATTGTGCGTGATTCTACCACGAAGGGGGATTTCAACAGCCTGGTCTTCATAAACAAAAGAAACCCCATCAGCAATATCTGATTTTTATTTAAAATTATTCTCTGAAAAAATAAAAATAAAGGGTCTTGGTTGAAAAAAAACTCCTGAATGATTTCTAACACTTGGACTTCCAAATGTTTTCCTCATAGCTTATCAGAGGATTTAATAAATGCAGGTCCAGAGAGTGGAAGGTATTATCTGTTTGTTAATAAAGGTCCTTAAAATATCACAGTGCTCAAACCAAGCTTTGCATAAAGTCACTTCTGGAGATTTGATAAAATTTCCTCTTGTGATGGAAAAGAATGTAAACTTACAAAAAAATGAAAGCCAATGATAAATGAGCCTTAACATTTTATTGACACATGATTCAAGAAACAGATATTCATATTATGTAAATATAGATCAAGAGTTTATTTCAAAACAGTACTCAATAAAAACACAAATTAGAGAATCTGGGAGTTTTTCTTAACACATCCAAAGTTTCATTTGGCATTTAAGGTAACAGTTAGATGGCTAACAGTTAGATGGCTGAGATGGAAATTTTATCTACATCTGGAAAGATTTTTCTTTATTTTCAACCATCAGTTACCTGTTGGTTTAGTATTAAGAACCTACTGTATTCAATAAATTCAGGCTGAAGTATGTCATTGTCTTATTTGGTTCACTGCAATTCATCAAGTATTGACTGAGCATCAGCTATGTTATGTGCTGGAAACAAGGACACTGAGCCATTGTCCAGTCTTTCCTCAGCTTGGCACAGAAGAGATATGTCTGTGTTCACCCATATAAGATTATGCCCTTCCCCAGTTTACATCCTCTGATGGCTTTCTTTTGCACTTTGAATAAGATCCAGTGTCCCTTTGTGGCATGCAAGACTCTCCATGATCTGGCTTTAGCCTTTCCAGTCTCATCTCACCTCACTCCTTACCACACTCCAGCCAGGCCTGTTTTTATTTTCCTCAGTCAAAGCCCAAACCCCCAGCAGATCCTGGCATCTGCTCATCCCACAGAGTGGAGACCCTTCCCCCGTATCTTTTAATAGCTTGCTTCTTCACATTGAGCTAGCAATACAGATGTCACCTTGTCAGAGAGGCCTTCCTAGACCTCACTGTTTAAACACTCTCTAAAGTACCACCCTGTTTTATTTGTTTCTTAGCATGATCTAAAAATAGTGTGCTATTTTTTTATGCTTGATCCTGCCACAACCACCCCTATACCCACGGAATGTAACTTTTAAGAGAGAAGGAGCAGAAGGAACCTGTTTTTATGTCCATTATGTATTTACTTCTGATTCTAGAACAGGGCCTGGTACATCGCAGTATCCCAGTAATTGTTGAACAAATGAATCATGATCACTACATTTTCAGATTATTTCTCCATTTTAAACAATGGTAAAGAATCTGGTTGAGTTTTCTCTTTGTACAAGTGAATTTAGCAATTTATATTTTGGTGCAATCTTACCAAGTTAATGATCAATTCTGAAAGAAGGCCAAACATAACATAATAAAAGAAAAGATGGAGTGTTCACGGCATTTATTCCTTCGAGTCCTTGGCCAGAGCTGTTAGCCTCTCATGACACTAAATTCACAAATGTAAAAAAAAATTAAAAATAAATTACTCCTCTTCTTTTTATGTTTTCAACAGTACCATTGTCTTTGAGTGTTCCCCAAAGGGGGTACACGAGGTCAGTTTGCACATAACTATCAAGGTTGAAACACTATTTCAGTTTTGTTGCAATCTTCCCTTTATGGGAAGGATAACATTCCAATATTATTAAAAATGCAAACCAATAAGACATGAAATGGCTTGCTTATTGCTAACATTTATGCAAAACCACTTAAAATGTTAAAAATATTAATCTCCTACCCTATGTAGCAATTAATGCAGTGCAGATGATGACAATTGTTTTTTTCCTCTGGAAAATCACTAGCAATCCACATTCTCTTCTTCTACTTAATTAACACAACTATATATATCCTTCAAAGTCACAGGAAACTGGTGTAATTGCTTTTGTAAATTCAACCAGTCTCCAATGAAGAACAGATTGCTAAATTAAATGCAAGTAATTTGAAGCTTTAAAATAAATCAGAAATATAGACATTCTTGCCCCTGTACAGTATAAGGTGATGTAGAGGTCAGGAAAAGAAAAGAAAAAAATAAGAGTTCCTGGACCTGCCTTTGATTCTCTGTTGAGATATTATGTACATTTTAAAGACCATTTGTCAAGCAGACATCACGTTGTATAAAATAATTATACTTTATAATCAGCCACAACATTGTTGACAACATAGATGTATGTGGAATCTATTTTATATCAGAGATTGTGTGTGTGTGTGTGTGTGTGTGCAGATAGCCCTAAAGTTTCCGAAAAACTAAAAGAACATAAAGATTGCAGAAAAAAGGTAAAAAAGAAAATTTTAATTGTTTCCTCTTTAATTTTTATCTAGAGAAAATAAAAGAGGGAACAATGGAGATATGGGAAAAGAGAATGGCAGAAAAAACGGATCAGTGATGAGGATACAAAAACACACACACACACACACACACACAATACCCAACCCATCTTCGTTATTCATGGATTCTGTATTTCTGAATTTGCCTACTCGTTAAAATTTATCTGTAACACCAACATCAATACTCTAGACTCTTTGTGGACGTGCACATATGCATAGGAGTGAAACATGTGAGGTGCTGGAACTCCCATTCCAAGATGAAGCTGAGTGAGGAGATGCTGGGCTTTCTTGTTCAGCTCTCATACTATAAGCAAGGATCCTGCTCAGAGTACAGCGTTACCTCGGTTTTTGAATGCCTCCATTGACGAACATTTCGATTTACTAACGCCGTAAATTTTATGGATCTATGGTATCATTAGATAGTAAAATTCATGTTAAATTTGTAGTTTTAGGGGTTGATTTTAAAGGTCTGGAACGGATTAAACCATTTTGCATTACTTTCTATGGGGAAGCTGTACCTCGGTGGTCAAACGTTTCAGAACTCGAATGGACTTCAGGAACGGATTATGTTAGAAAACCGAGGTACCACTGTATATTTAGTATTTTGTGTTTGCATTTTTGTGCTTTTTATTGGTGATTAACTACGTATAATGGTCCACAAGCATAGTGCTATAATTCTTGTCTAGTGTTCCTAAAAGCTAGAAGGCTATGATGTGCTTTACAGAGAAAATATGTGTATTAGATAGCTGCATTCAAGCATGAGTTATAATGCTGTTGGCCTTGACTCTTCAATGTAAATGAATCAATGATCTATATTAAATAAAGTGTCTTTAAAGAGAAACACACATAAAACAAAGTTGTGTAATGATATGTTGACAAAAATGTAACCAGAGGCTCACAGGAAACTAAACCCCATATTTTCCTTAGGAGCTGATTCAATTATTTGTTAATTCAGGTTTTCAGTAACTTTATAAATGTAACTGTTGTGAACAATAAGTATCAATTTTGAAGGTGCATGTGTGTGTATATATATGCACAAACACACTGTTGATTATTCACAGAAATTATGTTATATGTCTATAAATAGAGAGAATTAGACAGAACACAGAAGAGAATGAGAGAGCTATCTCATGTCTTGATCAACCAAGTGTGGGTTGCTTATCTGGAGACAGGATTAAAGTGAATAAATAAAAAGTAATATAATTAGATGAACAGGTGAAAGTTAATTGAGTGGCAAAAGACTTAATTAATCATAGAATCTAAGAAAAAGAAGAAATTTTAAAATTAGGCCTAACTCCGTCATTATGGAGGGATGTGGGAATGGACATAATGGTTAAAGGTAAGGCTCTGGATCCCAACTCAAGTCTCAGTTCTCACTCTCTTGACTTCTGTGAGCCTCATCTCATCTAAGGTGGGGCTAATGTTATATCTCAAAGAATTATAGCAAGAATTAAATCAGAAATCAAAGATTGTAGATGAGTGTGTGTCATGTATTCAAGCATTCAGTTAATAATGTGATTATGATTAAGTGGATCTCTGGACTGACCTTTACTTAGTAACAGATGGGAACTAGTCCTTTTATCCTGGCTCAGTATTTTTCCATCATACCATTTGATGGCCTTTGAGGCAGAAGTTGGGCTGATGTACCCCCACTTGCTATCATGATAGTTGGCATGGAGAGATTTGTATTCCCAAGATATATTTTCATAGCATGGAATACAATCAAAGGAAAAGTAATGTGAGCAGATGGTTAAAAGAAAGAGGGATGGATATCTGTTCAGTTTTCTCCTAAAAGAACAGAAGTCAGAAATCATACTGTCTTATCCATCCACTACCCAATTACCTGTATTCACAAAAATGGAATAGATTTTGATTACCATTAGGAGAATAAAGCAAACTAGTGTAACAAGTTTGTCTTTTTGCAAGAGAAAGAAATAACTATGTCCTCAAGCCTCATTTTTTTTCATGTATGTAATAGAATCCATTTATGATAGAACATTCCACCAAAGCTGGAGAGGGAGACTTGTCCAAGGTAAAATCAGTTAGGAATTAAGACAAATTATTTGATCTCGTTTTTCACTAGTAAGGGAGACACAGAGTGAAATGAAATTACAACGTATTACTTTTCATATCATATCTACGTGGACATACATAGAAATTCTTTTTGAGATGTTAATAATAATAACAACAACAACAATAATAAAATCTATTAGTTCACATGCCAGAGAGAACAATTGAGGATGCAACTGTTATTTTAATATATTTAGCCATTCTTGTTATCAATATGAATGACTGGTTCAGAGATGTTGAATGAAATCTATGGATTTTATGACTTTGCTGTTTGGATTAAACCAGATAACATTGAAGAATACTTCAAAGAATGTTGCTTTCATTTTTTTGCCTCTCTCTCAAAGGGATTCTGGCAGAAGTTCATATTTTCATCTAGAGATGCTTACCATTTTTTTAAAAAAAATATTTCTCTTTCAACACATTCATTTAGCTGCCCACTTTGTATTAAATACAAACTATTTCATAAAATACTTGCTAGAAGCAAATATGCCTGTAATAGAACTTCCATAATGGATTCATTGAAAAACGTGACTTATTTCACATTCCAAATCAAACAATGCTAGATATTTAGCTATTTATATTGCTTTTGACATAGGTATATTTTCATGAATAGCATATACTTATTCCTCAAGAGTTGACAAACTGTATTTGTTACTATTAATTTCTAAAGTATTCCATAAAATAAAACAGTATTGTTGTTGCTGCTGTTTTTTTTTTTTTTTTTTAATTTCACAGTCATACAGACTGGGAGATATCATGAAAGGAGACAAGACTATAACTCAGTAAGTTGTCCCAAATGCATACTATTTATTATATATTTGGAGGCTCCATTGTAGCTAATGAACTCTGAGCCATAAAAATTCACCTCATTGAATTTCAAAAATATTATGAATAGATATGGAGATGCTAAATAAATTGTCAGATTTACTAAATCTAAATGTTTATTTTTATCCATTTCTAAAGTAAGATACAGGCATTTCTCACCATCAGAGTGTAGGGTTAATGTATGAGAAGGCCGTTAAACTCCCATCATTTAAACATGATAACTGCCTCATATGTCTACATAATGTTTCAAAGCTATTTTTAAGCCATTTAAGCTTTTCAATTTCAACTAAACATCCACCAAGAGATTTCCTATTAAATTTAGTACAATATTTTAAATGATCGGCACAACTCGATTTTAAATAAATTCTAGAGTAAAAGTAATTTCTAAAGATATAACTTACATAATTTCCCTCATTGCCTCACTGGTTCTGAATAGTGGCTTTCAAGTTTAAATCATTAAAAATCTTTAGAATCTCCAGGCAGCTACACTTTGTATAAATATTATGTAAATTTTAGGGAGTTAATTGTGGCTAAAATAATTTTTTTAAAAAAAGTTGTGGTATACTTATATATTTCTGGTTGCCCCAAATAATTGAAAACAGCAGCTACATCACAAAATGTTAGGTAAACAAGTAAAGCAGTAGAAATTTTTCAAATAAGAATTAAAATTATTTTGTTTCCTGACAAATTTGTTGATCTGCTAAGAATACTATTGGCCAGGATATTATTGTGAACTAGTGCATCCTGGGATACACGGATTTGTGACTGGGACCTTGGGAATTTCACCTGGGCAGAGCAGATGACAATTGAGGATAATTTGTTGATTTATCAATGAAGACAGAAAGCTGAGGTAAAATACAATGGAGCTATTGACGGCTTTTGTCTGTGGCAGACAGAAGCCTAAGGGAAGGGTGACTGCTCTCTCCTAGTGTCATGGATGTCACATGATAGAAAGTTTTATGTTTGTTTCTGACATTAGGCAAACAAAAACCTTTTGAATAGTGAATTAGGTTCTTGTTTTGAGCCTGCAAGCTGCTTCTTATTCCTGTTGATGAGTACTGATCTGATTGGAGCTCTCTCACTTTTATGGTGTTAACTGTGTGGAGAATGTGGGTAGAAAGCCTCCTACAGGACAACTGACCTATCCCCCTGAGTTCACATAGCTTTTTGGAGGTTTACTTTTTGTGTGTGTGTGTGTGTGTGTGTGTGTGTGTGTGTGTGTGTGTGTGTGTGTTTGGGGAGAAGAGTAAGGGGAGTCTCAGGAGCCTACCAATTTCTTCACTTAAATGAACCATATGAGTTAGGCCTTCTGAAACCAGTTTAGCAAAAGACACTTTCTTCTTTTTGCCCTGGAGAAGGATACAACACTATCACCACGATTCAGCTTTGCTTGTCTGGGTCTCTGAAAATTGTGAGGGAAAGAGTCCTTTGAGGGAGCTCTTCCTGATTCCTCTGGTCCCTGTGATCTGTATTCACTTGAGGTTCTGAGGTTCAAAATTCGATGACTTGGCAGGAAAAGATAAATTTGTTTTTTAAAGGCATGTGACAATTGTATTCTTGTTGAGGGAATCATAGATTGGAAAAATTGAAGCCATTTTTAAAGCCCTTGATATGGCCGACTTTTAAATGTATATACATTCACTTAGAATTAAGAGAATCCAGGGAAATGAGAATAATTTCTGCATTATGTGGCCAGACTTTAAAGTGGAGAAATGTGGAACTAAAAGCAAATTGCATAACCTGTTTTAATCAAAAGGAGTCTAGCAAGAAACAATCAATTAAAGAACAGTCTGATTCTCTGCGACATCAATGTATGAAAATCTGTTAGACGCCAGATTGTGTCTCAAGACACATATGATGAACTGAACAAAATGACCTGCTAATAGCTTTTACGGGTAATAAATGCATCATGTTATTGGTAATTCTGCAGATGGTAAATCAAGCTAATATCGAAGCTGAAATAAGCTACTTGTTAAATATAGTACTAAATGATCTTCTCTGTTATTCAAAAACTATATTGCACAGAAAAGAAAGATGATTACTCCTTATATTTCTAAGCATCTTAAATAGATAAACATTCCCATTCTGCTACGGAGACATGTTAATTTTTAAATCCTTTGAGGAAAGCATGCCTGAAATAAATTTAAGCTGAGAAATGCTATGTTTATTTAGATTATGAGCAGGAACTAAAATGTAAAATCTCTGTTGAAATTGAAGTGTGACTTTACTGCACACAATGCACATTAGATGATATTTCCAATCAGCATTTGGTACATTGACCTGGAAAATTTGAACATTTAAGCACAACACATATTGACAAATGATGGAAGGATGGACATGCCATTCATTTTATTGACTCTCTTGAATAGTCTCATTTGCCTAAAGAACACTTTAGCTTCAATTTTTAAAAATAAGATCTAAAGTACATAACCACACAATACTGGAGGGGGAAAAGGCAGTTAGGGAAAGAGAAGACAGGACAATAATCCAAGAAGTCACTGCAATAGGAAAAAAAAAAAAGAAAGAAAGAAAGAAAAAAGTAAAAGAAAAAGACTGTGGCCTTTTGTATGCTCATGGCATACAAGGGGAAGCTCAATCAAATGAAAAGTTAACTTTGTAGGTAGACAGGTCAGATCACTGAATGTCAAAATGCGCTCTTCCTATCATTGAGTTGGTTATGTTTAACCTAAAATCATTTTGTTTGTCTATTTATATTTTATGTAAGTAAACTCACTGATTTGTATTAACGAGACATAAGAACAGTTCTAAATGGGCATTTAGGTTTTAAAGAAATGTAATTTCAGATGTATATCTAGAAAATCTCTAATAAGTTTTACTTTTAAATAAACGTAATTTAAGATATATTTTTTCAGATAAATTTGTTTATATATACACACACACACACACACACACACACATGCATGAATGTATAGATATATGCAGGCACATGAGCGTATCTTATAATATTTTTGAATTGTTAATCCATTGCTATTCTAGGAAACTACAATAGCTTGTTTGGAGTCAAAGAAACAATTTTTCTTCTTTTTAACAAGTTTATATGTGTCCAGTGAAATCATATTTCTAGTATTAGAATCAAGGATCTGGAGTCTTCGAAAATCAGATGTATTTCAGTTCTGGATTTACCCACGACCTGGAATTTCTTGAGGAAAATCAACTAATGTCTTTCATTTCCAGCTTCTTAACAGTACCGAAATGTTAGCTATTTATCAATTTCTATGATATGACTTTGAGAACAGTGACAGTGACAGCAATCCTATCTTAAAGCCATGAAAAAAAGCATAAAATATCACCTTGTTGGAGGAACAGATGTTTGCAATCCATTAACATCTATTAATTCACTGCAGAATCTGAAATTTATAATAAGACTAATTGTAGGCCAAATTGTGAATCTGGGGATTATTACAATCAGCCGTACTCCAAATTCCTGTAAGTAGTCATTCTCAAAAAGATTCCTAAATGTCATCTCTAGTTCCCAACCTTTGTCTTCTAGGTTTATTCAATTTACTCAAGCACTATAAAAAAGGCATTAATGAGATAATATCTCTGCATTTTCTAGGATGTTTTCATTTTAAAATAACAGAAAATACAACTGAAAGTAGCCTCATCAATAAGGACATTTATTATTTCACATAACAAAATGTCCAAAGGTAGGTCAGCTCCAGGGTTCATTGATCATCTCAACACTAGCAACTAAGGACCTATCTGTCTTGTGCTGTCCACCAAAACAATCTTAATGCTACAAGCAAATTATAAAATATATTAATTTACACACATTTTATATCTTGCTATACAATTAAGGAAATTGTGTTTTAAGAAAATATGCAAGAATGCAACTTTTTTCTTTACTATTCTTTGGTCTAAACGCTTCCTCATTGTTTGGAAATATTCCAAGATAGAAGATGGGAAGCAGCAGATTTAATCTATGTTAGTGTGTGATTCTATGATGATAAATAGCAATTCTACCTATTCTTGCTGTATTGCAACAGGATAGAGAGGCTGATAAAGTTGTGAAATTGTGGGCTGGTAGGCAGCACCAAAAACTGGAGGAACTCACATTTCTCCCTACAAAATATGCCCAGTAAAGGTTACGTTGAGGGGATAGCTCTGTGGTCAGCTCTAACAAGAGAGAGAAAATGAGGAAGTGGGGAGACTGTGGTCATGGTATGGGGTTTTTATTTCTTAACAAAATCAAGCACATGTAAGTATTTGGCAATCTTGGTTAGAAAAATGCTTTGATAATGTCATGCAGTATATGTTGGACTCCTCACATGAGCAACATACTTTCCTGGATCATGAGGCATAATTAAGTACTCCAGAGTATAAAATTTCTATGGAGTCACAGGAGACCTCAAATGGCAAAATCTTGAGACAGAAGAACAAAGCTGGAGGCATCACACTTTCTGATTTCAAACCATGCAACAAAGCTATACTATACAAGCAAATTTGGTATTGGCATATAAGCAGACATATAGATCAATGGAACAGCACAGAGACATCAGAAATTAACCCATGTATACAGGGTCAATTAATTTTCAATAAAGTCAATAAGAATATACAACAGGAAAATAGACAGTCTCTTTAATAAACGCTGTTGGGAAAACTGTATATCCACATACAAAAGAATGAAACTGGACCCTCTAACTTACACCATATACAAAAATCAAGTCAAAATGGATTAAAGACATGAATGTAAGACCTGAAACTATAAAACTTCTTGAAGAAAACATAGGGAAAAATCTCCGTAACATAGGTCTTGGCAATGATTTTTGGGGGTGTAACATCAAAAGATAATGCAACTAAAGCAAAATACACAAATGGTACTATATCAAACTAAAAACCTTCTGCACAGTAAACCATCAACAAAACGAAAAGGCAACCTCTGGATTGAGAAACTATATTTGCAAACCACATATCTGATAAGGAGTTAATATTTAAAACACAAAAGAAACTCATACAACTCAATAGCAAAAAACAAAAACAAAAAACAAGAACCAAAACAAATAACCCAATTTTAAAAGTAGGCAAAGAACCTGAATAAACATTTTTCCAAAGAAGACATACACATGGCCAATAGAGAATTTTGCCAACTCTGAAGCTGGGGAGATCAAGCGAGTTCCGGCAGAGAATGTCAAGTAACATTATCCTCCCAAACGTTTTACCCCTTTCCCAAGATCCTCAACAAAATGATTGAATCTAATCATTATACATATATAGTGTCATGCAGGGACTCTAGTCCCGCTCCCCGCACCAGAACGCACGACAGGTTGAGGCCAAAAAGGAACACCCATGGATACATAGATAGGGGACTCGTACCACTATATGCTCGCCGGCTGCTGGGTTGGAGACACAGGAAACAGGCGCCACACAATCCGCAGTCTGCAGTCTGCTTCTTTGCCAACAAACCCACTTGCTAGCTGCAATCCGCCATCCACTTCTCTGCCAACCAACCAACCAACCAACCCCTTATTAACTGCAATCTGTGCTTGCTTGTTCAGCCACAGCAGTTGTATCAGTGGCTATTGGCTAACCAGTAACAGCTGATGGCCAGCCAGCCACAGCGGATGACCATCTACTACCTGAGCCAGCAACATATATATATACACACACACACACACACACAGACACACACACACACATATTGGAATATATATATATATATTCCAAATGGTCAACAGGTACATGAGAAGGTACTCTACATCACTAATCATTAGGGAAATGCAAATCAAAACCACAATGAGATATCACCTCACGTCTGTATGTATGGCAACTAGCAAAAAGACAAGATGTAACAAATGTTGGCAAGGATTTGGAGAGAAGGGAATCCCTGTGCACTGCTGGTGTGAATGTAAATTGGTGCCGCTACTATAGAAAACAGTATGGAAGTTCCCCAAGAAATTAAAAATAGAACTGTCATCTGTTCCAGCAATCCCATTTCTGAGTACGTATGCAAAGGAAATGAAATAATTACCTTGAAGAGATATCTTTAGTCCCATATTCATTGCAGCCAAGGTATGGAAACAGTGTTAAGTGTCCTGTGGGGACAGAGTCCCAGAGAGCGATCTCCAGGCTCAAGGTGCTGGAAAGGTGCTGGCTCAATTATTGGATGGCCATCAGCTGTAATCAGATGGCCATTCGCTGTGGCTGGGTGGCCATCAGCTGTTACAGGTTAGCCATTAGCCACTAATATAACTGCCGTGGTTACATTGGGGGGTTGGTTGGTTGGCAAGCACGGATGGTGGATTGCGGGTCGTGTGGATCCTAGTTCCTGTGTCTCGACCAGAAGCCAGCGAGAATATAGTGGTATGACTCCCCTATGTATGGCTATGTTGGTGTTCCTTTTTGACCTCACCATATCCTGCGTTCTGGTGTGGGGACCAGGAGGTGAGTCCCTGCATGATATGTCCATTGATGGGTGAATTGATAAAGAAAATGTATATTATTCAGGCTCTAAAAAGAAGGAATCCTGCCATTTGCAACACCATGGATAAACCAGGAGGGCTTTATGCTAAGTGAACTTAGCCAAACAGAGAGAGAAAGACAAATACTTCATGTTAGCACTTATATGGGCAATGAAAGAAGGAAGGAAGGAAAGAATCAAGGAAGGAAGGAGGGAAGGAAGGAAGGAAGGAAGGAAGGAAGGAAGGAAGGAAGGAAGGAAGGAAGGAAGGAAGGAAGGAAAGAAGGAAACAAGGGAGGAAGGGAAAGAGAAAGAAGGGAAGGGAAGGGAAGGGAAGGAAAGGGAAGGAAAAGGAAGGAAAGGGAAGGAAAGGAAAGAAAGAAAAAGTCAAACTCAGAAATAGAGAAGAACGATGGTTGCCAGGGGCTGGGTGGTGGGGGAAATAGGGAGTAGCTGGTAAAAGTATACAAACTTTCATTTATAAGATGAATAAGATTTGAAGATCTAATGGTTAACATGGTGGTTATCATTGATAACACTGTACAGGTATTATATAATTGAAATTTTTGAGAGAAGAATTTAAGTGTTCTCACCAAAAATCAATAAATAAAAAGATAAATGTATGAGTGATGGATGTGTTAATAAACTTGATATGGGAATTTTTTCACAATGTATATGCACATCAAATTATCACACTGTACGCTTTAAATATATTACAATTATATTTGTCAAGTTTAGCTCAAAAATTGTAGAAAAATAAATACTCCAGAGTAAACTAAACCTGGAATATCTGATGAGCTCTCTTCACAAATTTTGTCAAGAAATGTAAATAGCCAACTAGTTATTTTTCTGACTGATAATAGAAATGTGCATTTTTATTTTTGTTTCTGACAATCCACTTTTTACTTTGGTGTACCAATTTACTTATATAGCTCATTTGCCTGCGGTTATTCATTCCTCCACAAACTACTAAAGAAAAATTATTCATGAATAGATATTCTACGTTAAAAAATTATATCATTTTCTAAAAATGCTTCTTTTAGACAGTTTGGGAAGATTAAAAAAATGAGTTGGAAAACATTAATAAACCTTTAAGACAATAACTTAATGTGCTGAATCCATTTGATAATCCATTGGAGCATGTATGAAATCGAGAGGTGGAGTCAAGTAAAGAGGACAAAATGGACAAAGGTTCAACGTAGGCAATCTTGTGAGCATGCTCTCCTTTTAAGACTTCTGCAAAAGCTTAATGGCCTGGCCTAACATCATTACCTTGTCTCTTCTTTCCTCTATACCTTTCTTAGACCTATGTGCCATCCATGACTTATCTCCTATTTACATATCTAGAACTGAGATATGGAAAGAAATATTCTTCAAGAGTCAAAGAACTGCTGTAGTTCACAGTAGACGTTGATTCTGCTTACAGCTCCTCTACTTATACTGGAGATATTATTCCAATTCTGATTTAGATTGCTCTTAAAATTACAATGGAGCTAAAATGTTTTCACAACTACCCTCCCATGGAAATTCAAACATCACAGTGCTATTGCTGTTTTTGGTAACAATGTTAATAACTATACAGGAGATGATACCGTATATAGTGGCATCTCTTCATAATGTGGTTTGTTAAAAGCCAGAGTTCAGCCTGAGATATGTCTATGGCTTTGATTTTTTTCCAATAGGATTTTGTTACTGACAAACAGAAGGACCTTAATATACACTGGTCTCATTTATAACACAATCTCGCATCATAAAGTCCAAGGGCTATGTTATATGGGAGGCCCCATGTTATTAGTAAGTCATTTATCTCTGGGTAAAAGTAATTATGAGACATTTTACCAATCCTTTTAGCATTTATGAGATATTAGTTATGAGTTATCAGCAATGAACAATGCATAAATGAGCTTTTGACAAAAACATGAAAAACTTTCCAACTTTTGTCTCTTTCTCCTAACATCTTGAGATTTTGCTGTCACTGACTGATGCGGAGGTAACCTATTTACACTGAATCAAACTTGTTGACATTTAAGTGTAAAAAAAAAGAAGCTACCTAAGCAGTACAAAGAATATAGGAATGACATTCACAAATGTTTCCAACTGTCAACAAGTCGGGTTTCTTACTAACTGTGAACCCTTGAAGTATTACATTCTTTGGATAAAGTGAGAAATACTGTTACTTCAGGTTTTGTGTGTGTGTGTGTGTGTGTGTGTGTTTTTGTATCCATACACTTGTCTGTACTAATTATCATGACTGCAAAATACCATGTCTGTCCACTCCTCCCATCTCTTATGTGCACGATTCCCCTCTTATACAATAGCAGAAAACAATTTCTTATACATTTGGCAGATGGATGGAATAAGTGATCATTCACACAAAACCAAGGGTGTCACCATTCCATAAGAAAGAATTTAATTGAAGATCTATTTTTAGTAAGGAAGTAAGTAGTAGCACAAACTGAAATATCCCTAAATATAACCATGGTAAAAAGATTAAATAGGATCATCTCATTCCTTTATGTTCTTGAGGAAAATATCACTTCCCATGTGGGCATTGAATGAAGAAACTCTCACTGATGCCTCATAGGACACCTACCCCTGTAAACGACCACTCTGTTACTGAGATGAATGGGACTGTCTCTCTCCATCTCCTCGCTTCTCCTTTTCTAAATAATATAAAGGTGGAAGTACAGGGAGTTCATACCACATTCCTCCTCCTTCTAACTATTAACTTTATGGAGAATGGGGTCCCTACTCATTTCATTGTCATGTTGGGAAAGGATGCAAATGCTGGTGAAAGAGAAAATTGTATAATATAGTGATGAAGCATGTTGAGCTAGCCAGCCTGATCTCTGGTTTTAGCGCTACCAGTTCCTAGTTGTACAACCTTAGCAAATTACTTGATTTCCTTGTGTCTCAGTTTTCTCATATATAAAATGAGGGTTGTAATATCTATGGTTGTTGTGGGATTAAATGTATCAACACACAAAGCACATGGAACACTGCCTGTCACATATTACCCCTATTTTTCTTATTACTCCTGCTCTTCCTTCTTTGTCCTGGTCTCACACTTCTAACCGCTTCAAATAATTTTGGAAGGTGGTAACTTCTAAATTTTTGAAGAAGTTAATCAATTGGCTGAGTAGGGTCTCCTGGAAACTTGAAAGAGATGGGTTTGAAACTAGCGATCCAACATATTGTTTTATGTGGGATTTAGCAATTTCAGGATGTATGTGATGGGAAGGTATCTGAGTAGCCTGACATGCCAAATCTCTATTTCACCATCTGTTAGAATATAAGTTAACTATGTGTATGGTGCAATGAATTGCTTTAAAGCTTAGAGACTTAAAACAATAAACATTTTAATCTTGAATTTCTGTGGGCATATGTAGTTTAGCTGAATGCTTCTCGCTCAAGCTCTCTGATGAATCCTGTTTGTACGGTGGGCCTGTGGTCTCATCTGAAGGCATGACCCAAGAGTGATCTGCTTCCTAGCTCACGTGAATAGCCAGAATTTCTCAGCAGTCCTGTAGAGAGGCCCATATGGTGAGCACCCAAGGCTTTCCAACAACCACATTCAATTTATAGGTCACCTTGCCATTGCAAAAATGTTCCTCACTTTGTTAAACCAGACCATTTATTTTATTTCCACAGTCACACCCACAGGGTATCCATGTGCCATTAGACTTTATATGGGAAGATAAGGAGGTATTTATATCACAGAAAGTAAAGAAATTCTAATTGAATATTAGGCTTTTATGCTCTTCAGTCCATTCTATGACTGAAATTTATCCCATGGTAAGTCACACTGATTGACGCTCATGAGAATTGGATGCTTGGTCTGTCTCCATTCTCTCACCTTTCCTCTTCAGTTGCTTCCTTCTGAACATCAAATGTATCTCCCTATGCACAGCAACTAAACAATCTCCAAAGGTTATTCCCAGTCTGACCATTGAATAACTCAGTCCATTAACATACTCTGAGGATCAGAATACCTTCCATTTAATAGAACTCGACCTCCTAGAAAACCATTGTTGATTTAAATAGCAATTGTTCTTTTCATTATGCTCAAAATTCCTTAAGGCTTTTCAGTTATTGTTAGTTTTTACCTTTGAGATTTTTGTGGTTCTAGGGTAGAGAAAATTGGGTGTGGATGATTCAGTTTTTAACCATTATAAAGAGTTTTAATTAAGCTGCCTATCCCCTACCTATTTATAATGTCGGGAAGATTGCAGAGATAAGGTTTCTTAAGTTTTTATTTTTGCAAAATATTCCTGTCATTTTTATGTCTCCAAACACTTGAAATATGAGCAACTGAGTTATTTCAGATATATGATTGAAGACAAGTAGAGTGAACAAGGATTGGAGACAATGTCCTAATATTTTGTCACATCTTTGGACCTTATTTAATTATACTTCTATGGATATTCTCACCTTTTATTGTGTTATTTATTCTAACTTTTGTTTTTTGCAGCTAACTTTGTGATTTTTATTAAGTCCTATATTTAATACATTTGTTGTCTCTTCAAGTAAAAATATGTTTTTTTTTTTTTTTGGTAATATGATTGAAAATTGAAAATTAGAGTAAGGGAGCTTAACTTTTTCTGCTCAAGATTTTACAACTCCACCCTAAATTAAACAAATGTTTTGAAGTCAATATTTATTGTGAGGATTTTAAACTGTGGTATTTATAGAAAGAACAAGTAAAAATATTTTAAAATAACCAAACACATAGGAGAACAGAAATGATAAACAAAGCAAATGTATTATTTACTAATAGAAAAATCAGCATTAAGGGAAACATAGGAATAAAACAATTTATGCAAATTCATATCATCAGGAAGAATGCTATAATCTTTCAAGTTTTTAATAGTATTTCCACAACAAAACAAAATTTAAAATCCTGAGGTATTTTAAATAACATCAATCATTACACTGCTTTTCTGAGTACTTTCCTGAGCATAAAAATCAATATAAACTCTTTATTTTCCACTTTTCTGGTTATCAATAATACTTTTTAAATTTTTAAAGTCAAATAGGTTTTCCAAATCTAACTTTTAAAAATAACAAGAATGACATGATTTCAATTTACCTTGTTGGCATTATACTTAAATCAAATACTAAAATATTTTTAAATAAAAAAATAGCAAAGGGCAGTTGAATATATTAAATTACCGGAGAGAAAAAAAAATTGGAATTCGTGTTCACACTAACCTTTTGAAATTCCGATGAAAGTGATTGCATTAGCTTTTTGCCAGACAGTGTTTTCTTCAGAAAATGTTAGCAACATTCCATTCTTAAAATCACTTTTTCCTTTGACAATAACTGAGCTGTACACTTTGAGAGTAACCATTTACACGCCCTCTAGGAAATGTTGAGAAAATATAGGTTTAATAAGAAAAAAAAAGCCTATTCTTGCCACTTTTTATTCTATTTTAACCCAAAACATGGAGTGGAATTTTTGATTTTTTTTTTCCATTTAGTGAAGTTCTTTCTCTACCCATTGATTTTTTTTTTCCCCCACTTGAAACACCATGCTCAGTGCTCCTAAGCTTATTTTTCTTGGATACTTTCTGGGCACAGTGGTGGGAGGTTGGCTATGAAGAAAGTAATGTTTTTCAGGAAAATACTTATATCCCATTTTTATATTTCCTACTCGTGGCCACAGGAAAACTGAGAATAAATATACTGACTTAGATGAAAAACTGAGGTTCAAAATCATAAAGTAACCTGTTAAAACTCACCTGCCCAGAAAGTGGTGTATTCAGAATTTCTACTCCTCTGTGACTTTGGTATATGGGTGCCAATGTCATAAGCTGATTATATGTATATGTATTAACTTATTTCCCCCCTTCTTAACATATATCTAAATATCATTTTCGTTAGCACAATTTTAACCACATCAGCGGAGGACAGAATCCATGGAAGCTTTGCCCAAGAGCAATGACCATTCGATATTCAATTCCCTTTTATGTAATCATCAAAAACAACTTTTATCATTGCCAGATAATCTTGCCCATATGTACTTTAAGCTTTATTTTTTTCCAAAATATTTTTCCATGTATTCACATTTTTCTTAATAGCTTTAAGTAGTAGTGAAATTAATAATTATTATTAGTAGCTTATTACGTACCAGACATTGTGCTAAGAACTTTATATCTTATCTTCACAATAACCCAGAGAGGTAGCCACTATTACTGACCATATTTTATTGATGAATAAAGAGACTGAGGGAGTCATATATAAATCACAGAAATTCAACTGCTATTTATTTAAGTGGGAAAAAGAAAGTTATTGACAGACACCAGAACAACTCACAGATTTGAAGAAATGGAACTTTAGGGACTGGAATGGAGGGTCAGGCACTGCTAGAACTCTCTCCTTGGGTCTCTTCTGTTGCTACTTCTCTCTGGGCACTGGTGTAGTGACCACTGGCATCTCTGCAGTCCCATCCTAATTGTTATGTAATCTGAGAGAATGAAGAGACTTTTCCCTGCCACTTTCAACATGACCAACCTGGGAAGAACACAGAAAGATAATATAACTAATAATAGTTCATTGCAGGCACTGTGCTAAAAAACTATACCTCTAAGAACTGGTTATTATCTCCATTATTTTTTATTTTTTTTTAACAAAGAAGGAAAACAGACTGAGAGAAGTCAGGGAACTTGCCTAAGGTCTAGTAGTCAGGAGATGGTGGTGCCCAATTTTCCATTAAAGTAGGGTGACAAAAGATCCTATCACAATTTCATCTACACTGTTGCCCATGAGCCTGGCTGGGGTCTCATGCCCACCAGGGAACAAATTGCCATGGCTAGGAAGATGTTATCCTACTGGTTCAGCTTAGGTCTAATGCCAATACCTATAATCACGGGATTTAATTCTGTTACAAAAAGAAGTGGCAACCTCACAACTTCCTTGAGATTATACCTGCAGTAAGTGGGGGAGCTGACAAGGAACTTATCTCTGTCTGTTTCCAGAGCTCAGACTCTTACCTTCCCTATACTTTCTCATAATAGTACCTCATGTTTCTGTCTCATTTCACAGATGAGAAAATCAACCTGGTAAAGTCAAATCATTCCCATATTTATATCTCAAGAAAGAAAGGGAAAGAAAATTTAATGATAGGTCTCTCCATTCTTTGATTCAATGATTTGTCCACTCTACAATTCAGCTCCCTTGCAGGAGGTAATGTAGTATTTTCACCATACTTATTTCTTAAGACAACTGGTTCAAGGCCTCCATCATGTAGAGAGATAGGAAAGTGCAGGTAAAATAGTAAAGTACGTAGGTATTTAGTTTCTATATTAGTTGCTAGGGCTGCTGTAACAAAGTACTTCAATGTGGGTGTCTTAAACAACAGAAATCCATTGTCTCATAGTTCCAGATGCTGGAAGTCTGAGCTCAAGGTGCCAGTAGAATTGGTTTCTTCTGAAGACTGTGAAAGAGAATGTATTCCATGTCTCTTTCCTAATTTCTGGTGGTTTGTGGAAATGTTTGCCATTCCTTGGCTTGCAGATAGATGCATTGCTTTGATCTCTGCCTTCATGTTTACATGGTATTTTCTGTGTGTGCAGGTATGTGTACAAATGTCCCCTTTTTATAAGCACACCAGTCATGTGGGAGTAGGGGGTTCACCTTACTCCAGTACAACCTTAACATAATTAACTGCAACTGCAACAACCCAATAAGTTATATTCTGATTTACCATATTCTTAAGACTTAAGATATATGAATTTTGGGGAGGCCTAATTCAATCATAATAGTATCTCTAATATGAAATAGGCTAAAGGAAACTAGCATAACTTTTCTACTAAGAAAAACTTTCATTGGCACTTTTATTTAAGCTAAAGAGGGAGGTGGTTATAAAACTAGCTTCAATGGGCAGTTTGGAAAAAGAGTTAGAAAAATGGAATGGGATCATTGGAAGAAAGGATAGTCAATAAATGAGCTTGAGAGGGCTGGAGTGTGGGAAAGGGGGTGGGAGATAGCAAAAACATTATTGTGGTGGCCAGGGCAACCTTTTGAAAGATTTTGAATGAAGTTGGTGGTTGGTCCTGATCCAAAATGCCTTTGAGATTATGGAAAGTGGGTATGGCCAAAGTAACAGGTATTAGAAATCAACTTTGGCCTCATTATCGAATATTATTCATTGGAGGACTTGGTTTAAAACATGAGAAAAAGTGAGAGATCAAATATTAGGATGCAGAGTCATTCTTGAATTTATCAAAAGGGTTAGCTCATTATGAATAACGTCTTTGGAACTACTTTTGTTCAACAAACCACTTCTGAATATTTAAAATGCAATTAGTGATTTAGTTTTCTGATATACGTTTCCTGGAAGCCAATTGGATCTAATCAGCTCTGCCTAAAAACATTTTCTTTAGAATTTATAAATAATGATGATCCATATAATGTAAGCTGAAGCCTCATTAATAATGGGCTTTTTAAGTAAGCTAATATATGTAACTTTATTAGAATAGTGCCTAGCACATAGCAATGATACATAAGTGTTTGCTAGTGTAATTGGGTGACTTTAATCTCTCATAGGACAAGTGAAATAGAACAAGGTATAAACAGGCTGGAGTGAGTTTGTTCTGAGCTACTGCCACATTAATAAATTTATTTTCAGATTTATTTCTGATAGCCACATCTGATTGTCAATGAGATAAGGTAATGTTAAAAAAACCCACAAAATTTATATATGAAAGGTAAAAAGAAGCAGAGCTTTTGTATTATTCATTCATTCAACATACAATTGTTAAATACCTAGGTTCTTCTTTCTAGAACTCTTTATTAATGAAATATTAAAAGTAATAATAAACAAAAATATTTAATAACTGAAATAAATGTAGTATTAAATAAATGTTTCACAAAATGGAATGATAATATTAATAATATTAATTGATATTAGTTTTGAATTGATAATTTTGCAAACTGATTCATTCCTATGTGAAAACATATTAAGTAATTTTGTAACACTTTAGATTAAGCCAACGTAAATATCTCACATATATGTGAATGTAAATTCTAAAGAAGGTACTAAAATATGTAAAGAGGTCATCAATAACATGTAAACCATGTTTCCTATTGTTGCAAGTAATCACTTTTAGCATCTTTGTGTAATGATTATACTGGAAATGTTATACCAAGTCTCAAGTACTCATTTGTATAAGTTTATTATAATTCTGCTTTTTTGTTCTTTGTTCATCTTAGGTGCTCAGTGAATATTGTTACTGTTGTTATATATAATTATAGTCATGGTCTCTACAATTTAACCACTTAATGTGTATTTTTTAAAAACCATCTTAAAACTGCTGTTTACCATGGTATCCAACACTTATAATCATAAAGTCATACTTACAGTAATTATTACTAAATCTAAAGTTTCTCTGCCTTCTAACACTTGATTTTATATATGGTTACCTCTATAAGTGTCCAAAACTAACACTGAGATTCCACTGTAATTTTCCACCTGGCTGTACATTAGAATCACCTGGGATGTTTGATTTTTTTCTCCAGAGCCCAGAGTCCATCTCAGACCAAATTAATTCAGAATCTGTGAGAAATAGCCCTATGCATTGGCATGTTTAGAAGTTTCTTGGGTGATTCTAGTACGTAGCAAGGTTGAATGTCAAAATAAATAATATTGTGCTCTTAAAATAAAATTGAGCAAATATGTGTAATATGAAAGACTTGATGAGCTTCCAAATATAAGGTGACTTGTTTGTGTGAGGGATAAATTTTAACAAAGAATCTTACTTTTTCCACTTAAGCATGTATATCAACAAAGCAGTGTTCCTTGGTACAATGGAAATACAGGAAGTCATAAAATCAATGAACTTATGATGAAGTCAAGGAAAAATATATCAGCTGGAAATACATCAGTCAAGGAAAAATATATCATACAAAAGCATGAATTCTTAAGCCAACTTGTTCTCCTATTTTCTTATTATTTGACTTCTCTCTCTTTCTCTCTATTTGACTTTAACTGCTACTATATAGCAAGAAAAACTAAATATGACACTGTCTTCTTCTTGCTAGCTCTAACTCGTATTAGCCTGGATATTATGAGCTGATGATGGAGTGTGTTACTTCCCTGCCACTGGAAGAAATTCAATGAAGAACACATTAAAATAATGTCCTATACTGAATCACTTTTGTATGTTCATTGAAAATTTGCAGACCGTTGAATATTTGAATATGTATGTCTTAAAAGTTAGCTATAAAGTACTGTTATTTTTTTAGGCCTATAATGTCTGTATTTTTAATATAAATTACCAGCAGATAAGTCCTGAAGCTCAACACAGCGGATTTTTTTTTTTAAACTGGCAGGTTTTTTTTTTTTTTTTCCTTTTTAATATTTGTGACTTGAATAACATGTCTTAAAGGTTTTGGTTCAGGGCTTTAATAAGTTAGCACCTAGGTAAAAATCAGTTAAACTTGCTATGAAAATCCCTTTAGTTGTCTGTAAAATAGAGTGCCTGTGGCTTTGTGTGTAAATAAAGTAGTTGTGTCAGGGATAGTTTCTGTGGGCTATGTGTATGTTTAATTATTATTTAAGTGCTTTCAAGACTGAGGGAATAGCAGGGATTACATAAACTCCTAGAATGAAATAACAGGTGAAATCTCTACATATTTAAAAATTATTTTCTTTTCTCCCTTCCCTAGCATCAATGGCTGAATGAGTGTGAAGTACACAGGTTTATGAGAAAACGACACAGTATTGTAATTACCCTAATTGTGTTGTGTGGACACAGAAGCAAAGTAGATGGAAAACTAGCCACCATAAAATTCTGATTGCAAAAAATATATATAAACATTATCTCATTTTCTTTCCTTTCATAAATGAGTTCAGGAAAGTATCAACAAAACCTGTGTCAGTAAGTATATATTTAAAATGTTAAATGTCCAAGAAGAAGGCTAGTACTTAGTTCAAATTCTGGATGGTAGTTTTAGTTATTATTATTTTTTTTTGTAACATCTTGAAAACAACACTTTGCTCTGCTGCCAAGTTCCATCTGCTTATTAGTTCATTAGTAATAGAAATTGTCCCGAATGGGATAAAGCTAACAAGACCATGAAGTAGAAAAGCAAAAGGCCCCTTTAATTCTAACTTAGAACTACACCATGTTAACTAGATAGAAAGAACTCTATTGAATGTTTCTTTTGCACACCAAGGGGTAAACAAATTTAATCCCCTAGGTTTGCAGCAACTTTACTCAAAGAAATTTGGCCTTCCGCATTTGTTCCCAGGAAAAGGAAAGGACCCCAAAATTCCTATGTAACTCTTTCAGATGTTTGAAATTTAATAGTAGGCAAATTATTTACTTAAAAAAACATAAATACGTTTAACATTTTACAGTTTCAGGAAAACTAACCTATTATTGTAAATTAATAGATAGGATCAAATTTGCAGGGGCAGCCATAAATTTTCATTTCCCTATTTAATTTGGTGAATTGGATAGAAAATTTAGGGGAATGCATTTACAAAAGAACTAGAGTCTTTTTCTAACACATCATTAAGATTTTTCTTTTTTTTCTTTCAAGTTTTGAAAACTTGGAATTGCTGAGACCTAGTCTGATATTTCCTCCATTCCTTTCACTGAAAGTCCCAATCAACTCCAAACGTCTAGCGAAAAGGTAATACCGGCTCTCTTCTTCTCAACCCTGGAAATTTATTCTTTTCCTTGAATTTAGGCCAACCTTGCTGGCATATGTACCAAACTCCATTGTTCAATCAAGTTTGCATTTTTATGTTGGATCTTTACTTTTTCTAAAAATCCTTCTTTCACTGTATTCAATGTTCTTTCAAAGAAAATCCTTGTTGAGGGTAGGTGAAAGAAGGAATGTCCTGGGGAAAGAATGTGAGTTTTGGAATGAAATTATACTGGGATTGAATTCCTGCTCCTAAACACTGTTTAGCTAGGAGACTTTGGACAAATTATCCTTTGAGTGTCTCAATTCTTGTGACAGTAATGTAGAACTAATAATAATCACATCACTTCTCCCAGAGGAGATCAGAGAGAGTAATATCCTAGGCTTCGGTCTTTTCTGTTTCATCTCTAATGAAACTGAGGTCTCTTCTTTCTAGGACCTTTCCTCACTTTGCCTCAAAGTTTAACTTAAATTTTGCCCCCATCAAGTCTCGGCCCAGCATCCTTTCCAAAGCTTTGGTTCGCAGAACGAATGGTTTCTTCCTAGATGGTATACTCTAAGAACAAACTCTTGAAATACTGTTCTCATAAGAGGAGATTTATGCTTTACCGTAGGAAATTTCACAAAGGTTCACAAATAAATCTGTTTTAACTCAATAGTAGAGATCTTAGCAAGCTTTTTAATAAGCATTGTATAAAACTGGTTGAGATGACCTCAAACAAAGTGTATTTGATTTATGAAGGCAACCTAGTTACTTAATTACTGTCTTCAGTTTCTGCATCTGTAAAATGGGGATGACAACAGTACTTAATACACAAAGTTGTTGCAAGACTGAAAAAAATAACAGTCTGGTGGGCTAGCTTTTACTGCTTTTGTTTAATGCAATTTAAAATGAAGAAAATTAACTTGAGTCGAGAAAAAGTTTTGATTGTCAAGTTAGAGATTTTTCTATATCATAAATATCAGTTCCAATAAAAATTCATCTTATCCATAGACCATGTGTCTAGGTAGACTTCTGTTTGCTTACTCACTCGATTTATATGGCACTTTAATTAAAAAGACAGACAAAAGTCAACTCTTTTTTTAAAAAATATTAGCAATTAAAGAATAGAAAATAAAATTAAAAGCATAAAATCCCATTGTTAAATAGTGTGCAAACTATGTAAAATATATTGAAATAAATCTAACAAATGATATGCAAGGCAACCATAAGGAAAATTCTAAATTACTGCAAGAGAGATTAAATAAAACCAAGTATATGGATATATATATACCCTGTTAATGTCTTGGAAGACTGAATATTGTTAAGATGACAATTGATTCACACAATATCAATAAACAATGTAAAAATTGACAAATGATTATAAAAGTTATATGAAAATGCCAATGATCTAAAATAGCCAATAAAATTTAAAAGAAGAATAAGATTGGAGGATTACTAATATCAAGACTTGATTTCAAGACTTAAAAAGCTATAGTAATCAAGGTAGTTTCTTACTTGCTAAAAGATTACATATAGATCAATGAAACTCAGTAAGAACTCTAAAATTACACCAAACATATATATGGTCAATTAATTGCTGATGAAGTTACCCAGGCAATTCCACAGGGAAATAAAAATCCTTTTAATTAAAGGTTCTGGATAAACTGGATATTCATGAGGGGGGAAAAAAAGCCCTTACCTCACACCACACACACGCACACACACACACACACACATACACACACACACACACACACACACACACAAATTTGAAATGGATCATAAACCTAAAAAATAAAACTTAAAACCATAAAATCTTCTAGAAGAAAACATAAGAGAAACACTTTGTGACCTTGGATTAAGCAAGAGTTTCTTTAGAATACAAAAAGAGGAAATCAATAAATTAGATTTTATTAATGTCAAAAACTTATTTCCCCACAAAGAAAATGGAAAAACAAGCCCAAATTGGGAGGAAATATTGGCAACAACAACAAAAAACTAGAGATAGAATATCCAGGATATACAAAACACTCTTACAATTCAATAATAAGACAAAATGACAACAACAATGATAAAATCAATGGGCAAGAAATTTATTCATAAATTTTACCAAAAAAGATACATGAGTGGTAGATAAACACAAAGGCTTAAAAGTATTTCATCAAGTAATGCAAATTAAAGCTGCAATCAATTTATACTTTCAAGAATGTTGATAAATAAAGACTGACCATGTTAAATATGACGAGGATAGAGGAAGTGAAATTCTCATACACTGCTAGTGGAAATGTAAGATGGTAAAACCACATTGGAAAATAGTTTGGCAGTTTTCTTAAAATATTAGCTATATGTCTACTGCATAATCCAGTCATTTCATTCATAAGTATTTATACAAAAGATTGAAAACATACGCCCAAACAAAAACTTGTGCACATATGTTCATAGCAGCTTTATGAGTAATAGCAGCAAACTGAAAACAACCAATAGCAATGGATGAATGGATAAACAAATGTTGGAATAACAGCACTATGGAATACTATTCAACCATTAAAAGAAACAAATTGCTGATGCCTGCAACACCATGAATGACACTTAAAAATCATTATGCTGAATGAAAGAAGTTAGATACACAAAGTACATACTGTATGATTTCATTTGTATAAAATTCTAGAAAATGCAAACTAATCTAGAGTGATAACAGATTAGTGGTTGCATGCAGACAGAGGTGTCAGGGAGGGAGAGATTGCACAGGAAGCACCAGGGAGCTTTGTGATGTTACAGAAACACTCAGTGTTTTGATTGCATGAGTCTAATTATCCAGCTGAACACTTTTATTATGTGCTGTTTATTAAATATAAGTTACAGTTCAATAAAGTGGCTAAAAATTAAAAAAAGAGAGGTTTAACCTTTATTTATATATTTTTGAATTCTTATTCTGACTTACTTGGAACTAATATTGTAATCGACGTGGTCTACAATGGGACTTCTGAGGCAAAATATGAGGTGGGATTTAATGTTTCCTATACTTGAACTCTGGTGTTTTTGTACGTGTGGGCAGGCGAGGGTAGGGCAGCATTGGTGGAGAGGGAGAGTTTTATGTATCTTGAGCTTCTAGTTGTAAAGATTTTCTATTTACCCAACAAAGTTCAAGATCACCTAGATAAATCCCTGCATACAAAAGGTAGGCAAAAGGGTGGGAGAGAGGACTGCTCCCTCAGGAACTCTGAACTTAAAAGAAGACAATCTGATGAGGACCTTTTTTTCTTTTTTTTAATTCCTAAATCTTACTTTTTGTAGAGAGCTTGAATGTTTTCCATGAAGGGTCCTTTGGCAAATATTAAATATGTTGGCACAAAGAGACTTTTATAGACAGAGGATAAACTGAGAGAAGCACTCATCAAATCTGACATGATATAATCCGACCCTGTCAGGAGAGTTCTTACTCATTACCTGGCCTAGCCGGCCCAGCCCCAACTCCACAGCTTGAGCAACAGTTTCTTCCTGCATGCAGATTTATGCAGTAGTTCCTCATCAACATCACTCGCTAGGTTTCTTTACACGGACCTTCCAGTCCTGAGCAGATAGGTTAATTTACTTATCCCTACAAGTTCTTATTCACCAGTCTAAGTGCTGTGATGATTCATACTTAGTGGCTTGGAACATCTTTCCTCATCCTCACTTCCTGTGTTAATTCTACCTGATCAGCTAAAGGCCACTTCTACTTGAAGTCTCATTACTACGCTCATTCCTAACCCCCTTCTCTCATAGTACACACACTCTGCAGCAGCTATTACTGATGTGACCCATATTGCTTTGAATGATCAATAATTTTAGTTTCCCTGAGTAGATTATAATCTCCTTGAGAACAGTAAGCATGCCATGTAATTATCTGGATCCTTCTCAGCATCCATTCTAATATTCAACATATAGTATGTGATCAATTAATATTCATTAAATAATGTATTATAGGCCATAATAGGAGAATAGTAAGCCATATGTGAATGAATTTTCAGCAATAATCATAGTAATTCTGTATATATGTAGAGTGTGGCAGTTGAGCACTTGAGCTTTGGGGTCATACATGGCTTTAGTTCAAATCCTTGCTCTGCTGTTTACTGGGGTAAGTCACTTAAACTCTGAGTGTCAATTTCTTCATCTATAAAACAGGAATAATAATATTGACCTCATAAAATTATTTTAAGGGTCACATAAAATAATTGTTAAAGTTATTAACATGAAACCTGTTTGAAATCTCAATAATTGTAGATTTGCATAGTCTTTAAAGTTTTAGTATGGTTTTAGATTATCTTATTTAATAAAACTAAAATGCCTCAGTAATATATAGAGATTCAAAAATTTCAAATTTATTATTGCAGAAATTGAAATTGGCAGACTTCGTAATTTGTCTAGTGTTACACAATTAATAAGGGAAAGAGATAACACTGAAACTCAAATTTTCTGGCTCTACTTGTCCTGAATTACCTATTAATGAAGGGGCATCGGGGTAAGAAGCAAGAAATGATAATAAGTAATTCCAAATTTGTGATTATCATTGCATTTAAGTTAATAAAGAAATTTAATAAATCATTTCAATAGTACTAACAGTGGTCTGGAACAGGTACATTCTAATTCATTAAACTGATTTCAGCGACGATGCAGGAGAGACAGACTCAAAAATAATAATAGTAAGAGGAAAATTAGATGGTCAGTCAGAAACAAGTGAAAGACAAAGAAGAGAATAGTGTGGTTGATTCCTCAATATCCATTTTATTTATTCTATCTCAGATTTTTACTGTCATGTAATCATAATTGCCTGTGATGGATTCAGAAATGAATATGTGAGCCAATGATACAATGTAAGGAGAAGTTGGCTGGAGAGGCTTCTGGGAAATTTTGTTTTGCTCTTAGGAATCCATAAGAAGAAATCACCACTTTTTTTTCCCCTCTGTTGTCATCATATCTAGATGTACCTCCTGGAATTGCTGTAGCCATCTTATCATTAATAAGAGGAAGACAATACTTCCAAAAATGGAAAAGCACAGTGATAAGGTCTTTGAACATATGACTTAAATTTCTTGGAATCCAGTGGAGTTCAGTGTGAAAATATTCATTCCCATACTAAGTCAATTTTAATTGGAGTTTTCATTGCTTGCAGTTGAGAGTATCTTAACTATTATAATGGGTCTCAGAAAACTTTGGGAGATGAAAATAGGACAGTGTTTTTTTCTACATTGAAAATTGAAAAAAAATATCACAAAGATGGGACCTAATAACAGCTTTTAATCCAATGATTCATTTTTCCTTGCAGACTGCATTTTGTAACATCTCCAAATGTGACAAGTATTTCAAACTTGCTTGTCAATGTGCTTAAAATGTACATGACATTTTCAAGGAGAGGAAATTAAGTAATTGTCTGAGCCAGTAGGATTTTTGGAGTCATCTTGAACTGATGTACCCCCTACACTAGATGAAAATAAAATGCATGAGTGGAGACAGGCAAGGACATCTCAAAATGTTTTGAGAAAACCTAAATGCATGAGTAAACTGTCTCTTTTGATGTAATAAACCATAGGAATTCCTAGGTGGTCACTTGATTAGACAAAATCAGATTGGAAACTTCATCAAAGCCAAATTCCCAGAAGGATTTGGGTCCTGTCAGTTGGGAAAATCTGCCACAGTGAGATTTTCTAGCTAATGGTTTAATTTTTCCTAAGACTTATAATCCCTTTGTCTCAGTTCTCTCTAGTCACCAAACAAAAGTACTAATTCTGGTCCTGGATATCTCACAATGATAGTGTACCAATAATAATGACACTATGTTTTTCCAGCACCCCAAAATCCCTTATACAGAATAAGCACCCAATCATTATTTGTAAAGTGGTGCAAAGTAATTTGAGTTTAAATAATCGAAATAAAATTAGACAACTGATTACTGGTTGGCAAATCTATGTGGAAAAGGTGTTTTGCTTTGACTGATATTATGATTTCAAATGCCTGAAAACAATTCATTGGTCTGAGTTTTGGAAAATATCAGAATATAATTGTCATATGCTCTTGATATTTTAAGGCTTAAAATAGATATATTTTGTTGGAAATGTTTCCTGTAAAATAAGATTTTATTTCTGTTACAATATTCTTATGCAATGTTATATTATTTTTTAAAAATATATAAACTTGCCCAACTCCATTGCTAGTGAGGAGAGTCTTTTAAATTGGAGGCTTTCATAAAGATGATCCCTTCATGTTTTAGGATGAGGCTGTAAAAGCTTAGTACCATGTTTCCCCGAAAATAAGGCCTAACCGGAATATAAGCGCTTGCATGATTTTTCAGGATGACATCCCCTGAACATAAGCCCTAATATGTATTTTGGAGCAAAAATTAATATAAGACCCGGTCTTATTTTCGGGAAACATGATAAGTATTCAGTGTTAATAGGCAGATTAATACCATTTGTAGAAAGCGTTGTGGCTGGCTTATTTCTTTGGGTGCACCCTCAACTCTTTGTAGCAGTAAATATTTTCTTTTGGGCTTGTCAGCTCCTCTGGGGAAAAATATTGCAATCTCCCACCCATAATTCATGAGCTTGAATGTCAATGTTCTTGGAGTCAAATAACAGAAGAGAATTTGGGATCTCCTTTTTTAGTGAGAAACTTTTATGTGATACCCCTGAAATCATTCCTTGCCCCTTAAGACTCTCTTAAAGATTCTTTCAAGAATCTAAACCTATTGTCTTTTTCTCGGTGATGGAGGAAAGCCAGGGATTCAGTAGCTATTTACATGACTTTTCAAACAACTTCTCATGTCAGTCCCACGTGCTTCCTATTTCTGGAAGTTCTGCTATTCAGGAGTACTTTAATATTTCTGGGGTTTTCTGAGATTAACATGCTTTTGAGATTCTTCAATCAATACAACAAATTCATTGAACAAATATTTATCATGTGTCAGGCAGGGATTATACACTTGGGATATAACAGTAAACAGAACGAAATTCCCTTTCTTCAAGGGGTTTATAGAATGTAAAAAAACAGTCAATAAACAAGATGCATACTAACTAAATCAATTATTTAATATTTTAGGGACTGGTAAATGCCATGGGAAAAATATTAACTAGGCTAAGGGGATTGAGCATGCCAGGAGTTGAAAGGCATGTGGCAATTTTCTAAAGGATAGTCATGATAGGTCTTAGTGAAAGTGTGAACTTTGATGAAGGCTTGATGGAAGTGAGGGAGTTATCCAAGGGACCGTCTGGGGCAAGGGTGTGACAGGCAGAGGGAAGCACCTATGCCAAGCTTCTGAGGTGGGAACCTACCTTCTGTTTTGATGAATAGCAAGGAAGCCAATGTGTCCTGAGTGAAATGAGTGAAGGGAAGAATACTGTAGGAAGTGATGAGGGAGGTAAAAGGGTGACAGAGTTGGGAGGCAGCAGAATGCTCTGATTACGTAGGGTCGTGCATGCCATTGTGTAGACTTTGGCTTTTACTCCAAAGGAAACAGAATGCCACTACATGTTAAGCACAGAAACAACACTATCTGATTTATGTTACAGGAAGATCACTGGTCCCATGTTGAAAATAGACTGAATGAGGGGCAGAGTAGAAGCAGAATAATCAGTTAGGAATTACTTCATTAATCCAGGTAAGACATAAGGGTAGGTATATTTGTTTTCTGGAGCTGCCGTAACCAATCAGCACAAACTAGGTGTTTTAAACAATGAAAATTTAATCTCTCACTTTCTGGAGGCTAGACATTCGATATCAAGGTGTCAGCAGGGCTGTGCTCCCTCTGAAAGTTCTTGGGAATAACTTGTCTTTGTCTCTTCCAGCTTCTGCTGTTTGCCAGAATTTCTTGGTGTGCCTTGGCTTGTGGCAGCGTAATACTAATTTCTGCCTCCATCTCTAGATGGTCGTTTTCCTTCTGTATGTGACTGTGTCTCTATATCTCTCTCTTGAAAAAGATGCCAGTCCTTGGCTTAGGGCTCACAATAATTCCGTATAACTCTCTTAACTTTATTACTTCTATAAAAACTCTATTTCCAAATAAGGTCACATTCATAGGAACCAGAGGTTAGGATGTGAACATATCTTTTGGAGACCACAATTAACCCATGATGATAATTAGTACAAGTAAAGAAGGCAGGAAATGGTGAGAGTCTGGGTATATTTTTAAGGAAGAGCCAGCAGAATTATCTGAGAGGATGGGATCTGGGTATGAAAGAAAATGACTCTAAGGTTGATTGACACCTTACATTTTCATCTTCCCTTGTCTGTTCATTCAGTTACTACTCATACATCTGTTCTTTAGCTTTCTAAATTCTGTTGTTGTTGGATCCTTTTCAGTATTTTTTCTCAGGGATTTATAACTTTAAGTAAAAATCACTAGTTAGGTGTTTTAGTGAGGTTTGGAAAAGAGTTGTAGCAAACACATATGTGTATGATATGCAATGTTTATCCAGAAGTTCTCTCTAGGGGTAAGTCTAAGTTTGTCGAGGCTGAAGCTTAAACATTTTCTGGGAAATATAAATACAAAATTAGATACAATAGCAGTGTTTCCCTTAAACCTGGATAAGAGCTGCCCCTATTCTGGACACACACACACACACACACACACACACACACACACACACACACACACAAGTTTATTAAAGAACCCAGATCCTTTGTCGCTTGGGATCTGACACTCAATACTAACACAGAACAACCTGTAAACCCAAACATATGTGCCCTCATGACTAACACCTTTCAGACTACAGGGAAAGTCTTTTCCACATCTCATGTTCTATCTATGTCCTCCAAAAACAAAAAATAAACAAACAAAAAGATTACTATATCTAAACACTGAAGATTTTTGGGTTTTGCTGATCTCAACATCTGGGATGGACATTGCTTTGGAGTTTTAAGAGGAATTAAGCAGCAAAAGTACTTGGGTAAGAGAAAAGACTGATTATCTTATTAATTCCTTTCTCTGAGTAGGCATGACTACAAGAAGTCTGGTTTCTTAAAGTATCATTTTCAAGTACTGCCAAGGATTCATTCACTCATTCATGCATTCACTTATGCTTCCATTCATGTTCTAATGTATGAATGCAGAGGTACTCATAAAATCAACATGATGTTCACAATACTTGCACTAAATGGCAGCTGAGAA
Organism: Rhinolophus hipposideros; assembly: GCF_964194185.1. NCBI lineage: Eukaryota > Metazoa > Chordata > Mammalia > Chiroptera > Rhinolophidae > Rhinolophus > Rhinolophus hipposideros. The sequence continues at coordinate 41,910,017 of NC_138052.1, forward strand.
ACATTTTTCAATGTTAAACAATTTGTATTATTCCAAATTTGCGTGTATATATATATACATGTGTGTGTGTGTGTGTATATATATGTGTGTGTATATATATATATATATATATATATATATATATATATATATATATACAAATGATACATAGATAGATATAGATATAAATGTTGAACTAGATATAGATTCTTTGGTCACTTTACGGTCTATATATTACCTTATGAGACGATGAATTTAAAATTAAGTAGCAACTATTTACACGATGAAATTAAAATGTTTGGTAATATGTTCTGTTATAACAGTAATATATGTCATATAAGACTCCTTGTAATGTTTGAACATGATATTAAAAATTCAAGGTTCTCTTCTGAATCTAAGTGTTTTTTAAAAAAAGTTTGCTCATAATTTCAGTCACTACTGTCCCAGAAGAGCAAAGTTTCTCCAAATTGAATTTAATAAAAAGTTATAAAATACTAAAAAAAGTTGATCATGTGGCATCATAGTCAATAAAATTATCTGCAAAAGTAATTGTGGTTTTTGCAATTTTTTTTAACCTTTTAAACCTCAATTACTTGAGCCCCAACATAATAAAAGTCTTGATTATTACAATATGTTTTGGATAAAAATAAAAAAAAGTTACTGAATATCTTTAATCCATTAATTATACATATATTTATGTAATTATCATTAAAAAATCATTATTCCATGAATAGAATACCTAGTTGTATACAATAATTTCAGTCATCTTTCACATTTTACTGACTTCTATTCACCTAAAAACAATATATTTTTTTTAAACATTTTCACCTAATTTATCATTTTAGAGGTATAATTGTCAAGACTGAAGAATATATTTTATTTACAGTTAGCATATTTAAAACTTTGACATTTAGACATGTAGAATAGATGCAGTTCCATTGTACTCTTTCTTAGTCCCAAAAATGTTAAGAGAGATGAACCTGTTCATATGTGAAAATTTGCTTAAATTAAGATAAAAAAAACCCAAGACATCAGGACAATTTGCAAACTTGAAAGAGTGGTCAAATACATCATATCTACAATTCCAGAAGAAAAAAAAGAAATCACAATTTTCTTTCTTTCTTTCTTTTTAAATTAAAGTTTATTGGGGTGACAATGGTTAGTAAAGTTACATAGGTTTCAAGGGTAGAATTCTATAATTCATCATTTATATATCATATTGTGTGACGTGACCCACCTATATTCTTTCCCCTTTAGTTTTTGGATGAATACTCTTTGCCTCTTTATATGACATAAACCTTTATATTTAAAGAGAACATAATTCAGTGTTTCTTATAGCATTATATTAAAAAAAATTCCATTATGTTTACAATTTAGGAAAGTTTGTTCATCTTTACAAATCATCATTGGTAATGTCCTAGAAATCTTAAGGTTGTTATCAGAGTTGGGGAAAGCTTTATCGAGTTTCTTCTATATGTGGATTTTTACAAATAACTTTTTGTTGTCCCTGCTATAGTTTGTGCCCTATAAATATGGGAATTCTGATAAATTCCATTTTGTGTCATTTCCACAAAAAAAAAAAAATTGGAAGAGACATATAGGTGGTGTGTTTAGAGCCCAATATGCTACATTATTAAGTATGTTTCTGATAGAAGGTAACTTTTATATTTACTGGGTGTTGATGAGATTCTAATTCTTTGCTGACAAATGTCAAAGTGTAATGATCATAACAGTTTTGCACCAGGACACTTTCCTTTCATGACGCCCCCTCTGGCATTGCATATGCTGTGACAATGGCAGGGTTATACAGGGGGCCATAGGAAGACCCCTGGGAGCCATTCAGACACTGGGAAGGCTAGCCACGACTTGACTGCACACAGGCATGCCCGAGAATTACATAAATGTATTCCAGTTAGATCAAACTAAGTGTATCTCCAAGTCAACCTCTCTTAGCTCAGAGCCCTCCAATGCCTGTGGCTTTCCCAATGCCACCAGACACCAAGGAAAAGTGTGGAGTGGAGAGACATGACACTTCAAACAACTGAAGTTAAATGCCTTTGTTTTGCAAATTTTACAGAAACATGTGACTATAGAAACACACTGCTAGGCTCCTTTCTCAGGGTCTTGGAAGGCACCCGTGCAAATGAAGGGCCCAGCAGCTTAACCTTCGTTAGCTTCACAGCGGTGCCTCTCTGCTTCCTGTACCAAGTTACTTTGCTGCCGCCATGGATTGCTCGGAAAGCTTGGCTGCCCAACAACTGAGGTGCGTTCTTGAACTTTTGATAATTTCAGTCGCTTTCCATCGGATAGTGAATACAGTGTAGCCCATATAGATTTCAGCTTTGTGTGCAAAATTCCGACGTAGGGCTTTTATAGTACAAATAAAATCGGTCAATAGATAACCAATTTTTGTTTTTTCAGAAGCTAAAAAAAGCAAGTTTAGAATTGAGCTGGCCCATGCGGCAGCACATGGAGAAGAAGAATGAACCGAAATGAAAGCACAATCTGGAAGAATAACTTCAAAACAATGCAGCAGGATGAGAGCCCTGCTGTTCCCATTTATGATTCTCTCAAAGCCCGGTGCTCAAATCCGCGGCTGTTAGGTCGGCGGCACACTCCTAGGCAACCAGCGGGCAGGGGGCTCAGGCTGGGATTCTCACAGGGTAACGTGAAGAAAATCAATTTCAATCCTCTAAGGACGATGCACTGCCCCTGAAGGGCACTAAACACTATCAGACCCTTGAGGCTTGAGAGGAAATTTCCAAAAATTACCACACCTCAAATTTTGGTCCTTTGGTTGAAAGCATATACTGCATTTATATTTCTACCCATTTTTACCTATGTAGGTAGGAAAAAGGGGGAGAGGCATGTACAAATATGGAAACTATCTGAATATTCTGGTTCAAAACTCTGCTTTCCCAATACATCCCTGGAATTGTAATCACACCAATAAAAAGACTGACTGCTATATTGATCCATGTAAGGAAAAGTGATTTGCATTTATTTGGGCGGGGGGGGGGGGAATCCACTTATTTTACCAATGGTCAAAGTCACTGTTGTTTTGATTAAAGCCTGGACAAATTAAGCATTTTCATAAGATTTAAAAGGATCAGTGAAAGAGTAGCAAAGTGAGAAGTTAAAACTTACATGTGTGTCTCAGAGCACCCCCTTTTTCCTTTGCTTATTGTGTGATGTAGCTTAATTCATTTAATTCCTGTGAACCTCTATTTTCTCATCTATGAAAGGGAAAAATAATGTCCAGCCTACCGATATTAAAGGGTTGTTATGGAGATCAAATAAGAAACTGTGTATTAATGCTTTTTGGGTGAAAATGTTACAAACATAGGATGCTATATTTATTTTTGAACATCTGAAACTAATGCCTTAAAGGTACAGACTTTTTGATTGAAGTGGTGGTGATGTGCAAAAAAACAGAGAAATGAAGGGACATTTTGAGGAGAAAGTTAGCTTAGACTAGATGGTGCAAAGCCTGAGGGCATCACAAAGACCCTGAGGGGAGTGCTAAATTAGAGAGCAGGATAGTCAAAGAGAATGAGATGGGAGGATCACAGGAAGGGACTTCATCTACTTTAAAGAACAATTTCACCAATTCTAGGTGGGAAACATACAGGAGTATTATATAGTGAAACAACATAATGGACACAGTACAACATTGAGATTCCTTTACAAGTTAAGCATAACTGACTTTTTCAAGTTGCTAACCTTTCAAAGTTGCATAACACAAACTAGCAAATTATTATCACCTGAAAGTATTTATTAAGTGCTCATTCGTCCACAGTTCTAGTCAGTGACATCTCATTAGCCGGGAAACCTATTTTGGTTCCCTGTATGGACCCGGCTCTTTATGTTACAGGAAGTGGAAGTTATGAAATTCATACATACTATAAAATTAGGGCTTAAATTCTGCCTAGTTGCTTCTACCCTAAACTCAGCACGTTTGGCAATTCAGTTAAAAAAAAAAAAAAGTTTGACTCATGGAGAGCATTCGCAAGGGTTTCAATGAAACCAAATTTAGTCCCCAAACTAAATTTCTGCTCTTCTTAAAATGGCCAATACACTCTCATATTGAAGAGCTGGATGTTGATCATCTCGACTTCGGGACTTCTGTTATAAGAGACTTTAACTCTGACTGAAAACAAACAAAACAGAAATCCCTGAACAGGAGAGTATTTTGGTCCGTCCTGACTTCTAGTCCAAAACATGCTGGATTAAGGTCTCTCACCAATCTTGCTTTACTAAAACCAGGCTGTTTGGTGACGTTATCACATTAGTAAGAAGGCACTTGTTTCCTGCACTACCAGTTAATGTTTGGTAATCTCAGTTTTACAAATGAAATAGACAGCATGTAAAAACTTAGCTTTCTTGGGGATGCTGTCCTTCATGGACACACATGGACAGGGCAGATTACCTGAACTGATGGGTAGTGGCCAATGTGGGCCGCAAAGAGCCGCTTGGCAGAAGCAGGTGGGTCACAAAGATTTCTGGTTGAGATGGTTATCACCCGAGAGGTTCAAAATCAGATTTGAAAACTGGCAGAAAACTGGCAGAATGTGTCAAGCAGAGAGAAGAGCATGAAGCAATCCAGAATAGAGAAGGAATTGTGAATAAGAGCCTGCAAATCACATAAAAGAAACGCCTAGTAGAGTTTGGAAGCTAATGTAAACAATCTGACGGACAAGAACTCAAATAGGAACCCAAATCTAAGACTGCGTGAGGAGTTGTGGAGTGAGGAGAAACATGTGGCATAAATATGACCAGTAGACAGTTCTGTCTGCTGGATTTCTGCCTTTTTCAAAACTCAAAGGTGAGCTTTATATTTTGGGATTATTTAAATTTCTGCTTCTTAAAGTTTACTATTTTATACAGCATTAAAAAATAACCTATCAAATAACCATAAAATAGTGATTATTGATATATTGATTCACCATAAAATATTGTTTCTGATTCAAATTTCACCATTAATCCTCAATCAAGCTTTTGGAGTTTATTGATGAGAACTCCAAAGAAGTTATCATATGTTATACAAGGTCTCACAATAAAGTTCGTGAACTCATCCTAGAAAAAGTGCTACATACCTCATTGCTGAATATCAGTATGGTCACCTTCAAAGTACGTCCCTTGGGAAGCTATGCACTGATGCCAGTACCTAGTTCATTCTTCAAAGCAGTTTTGAAACTCTTTTTCTGGAATGGCCAACTGGAATGGCTGTTGTCATATAACCCTTGATGTCCTGAATGTCATCAAAATGTCTTCCTTTCAATATTTTCTTTATCGTTGGGTAAAGAAAGAAGTCATTGGGGGCCTGGTCAGGTGAGTAGGGAGGGTGTTCCAATGCAGTTATTTGTTTAAAAACTCCCTCACAGACAGTGCCATGTGTGCTGGTACATTGTTGTGATGCAAGAGCCATGAATTGTTGGAGAAAAGTTCAGGTTGTCTAACTTTTATGCAGCCTTTTCAGCACTTCCAAACAGTAAACTTGGTTAACTGTTTGTCCAGTTGGTACAAACTCATAATGAATAATCCCTCTGATACCAAAAAAGGTTAGCAACATCGTTGCAACAAGTCTGTGGACTTAAGTGTCAGACCTCCTACAGGAAGATAACAGCCAATAGAAATTACCAGAATTTTCGCCTTCCACCTGTCATTTCATCATCTCATAGAAATCAGGCTTGAGTAAATAGTACTGGGAATAGTAAATAGCACAAACCTGTCTGTGATGTTAGTAGTTACGAATATGGAACCTTGGGGGTACAAATCCTGCCTCCTTTATTGTCTACCTGTACAAATTTAGTCAATAAAATTTATTTTCACTAAATTTCAATTCCCTATTTTGTAAAATGAGGATAATAGCAGTACCTCATAGTATTGATGTGAGCATAAGATAATCCATTTATAAAATCTGGTACCTATTAAATTCAATAACTATTAGTGATTATTATTTTCTTTCCCCAGATTCAGTTGCAAATTTGCATGTCAAACAAAGGTGTATTCTGACTACGTCATGGTCCACATACTAGTTTATTATTTATACAGCAGTACTTAGTCCTTGTTAGATCCTGTGGAACTAGATTAAAGTGAGTGTCTATTAATCTAATTGAGATCATGAGGCCCTTTCCATCAGGTAATACTGTCTTCCTCTTTTGAACTCATTTGAACCACCAAGTGAAAGACACAGTAATCTTTTGGGTCCACCAAAATGATGAAGTAGGTGATATCTGTTGATTCTATATCTACTTGAAAAACACATAATTCATGAGAGCTCTAACAATGAGGCACCTACCCTGCTGTGCCTAAGAGTTTATATTACCAAGTGTGAAAAGGAATGTGATATAAACTAGTAGAAAGACTGCCAAATAGTCCTGAGCACTAATATTCATTTGTCTTTTTTGAGATCCCATACAGAAACACGTATTTGTAAGCGGTAAGAAGTAAGGTATCTTTAATTAGGGAATTGTTACTTGTAACTAAGTTCTGTTTGGGAAGTTCTGTTTAGGCTTCTGCCTTTTAATAATCTCCAAGCACTAGAGATGTATAGAGAAATTCCGTGATATAATTTATGCCCTTAAGGAAGCTAAAAGGAAAAAAAATGAACATAAATACACGTGTAAAGAACAGATAGATGATAAAATGTCAATAGATTGTTATCCTTACTGGAGAATAAACAGCTGTTTCATAGTCTACATTAGTGTAAGGAAGCCTCATAGGGCCATGAAGGTCACCCGCCACCTAGAAGTACAGATTTGAGCATCTTGGAGTCACTGAGAAATTATCTCTCAGGAGAGCAGATCAACTTTGAGTATCTGAACATAGCATCTCTCTGAAGAGTGTGATTGTCAGGAACCCTGGAAACAATTAGTTTGTTCCTCTTGACCAATTACATAGTGATCATAATTGTAATGAGGGCTCAATCCAGAATATTTTTTTAAAATACTTAGAAATTTGGGGTTATAGATTTTTTTTCAGTTATATTTTGATTTATTTACATATTTTAGTCCCAGAGAAGTATAACAGGGTGAATAGGAAAATCATTTCAAGCAAAACAATATACTACTTTAGGCAAACCTCCTATGGAGAGAATTGGGATGGGGCTTTAAATTTAAGGAGTAAAAAGAATGATGTAAAATTTCCACCCGTCAGAGATTATCTTGTTCATGTATTTTAAAAGGGTGGGTATCAAATTGCTGTAAGAGATGTTATTGGATACATTAAAAAAATAATGAGGCAGGTTTTGTTCTAACGTCTGTAATTATGTCTGTTGGAACTATTTAAATATAGCATAAATTTTTTAATTATCAACCTAAAAATATGGATGAGGGTACCTAATTTAAAAAAAATTAGGATTATATAAAAGAAAATAAAAGGCATCATTTTAGATCACCGTAACACGTCTTGCCATGCTAATAGATTGTGACACTATCTGTCAGTCTTAGGGATCAACTACCTCCAGCCAGGAAAGAGTGGACACTCTAGAGTTGAGAAAAAAAGTTTCTCTGGAGACTGTAGTCTGTATGCTGAGCTTCCATTCTTGTCCCCAAAGGTGAGGAATGGAAGGATCTTTTTCCTCACCTGAAGAAAAGTGAGAGTGGCTTCAAAGAGTCAACTCAGTTAGCTGAATAAGAGGACCCAGGACCTAATGTCTGAACCCCTTGGAGTGTGAGGTTACAACCAGAGTTGCCATACTTGGCAGCAGAACCAAATAAGAAGACGGAGTTGGGAGTGAGCCACACTGCCAAGGATAGTGAGACATGTTTTCTTAGTATTGATTTGAACCTCAGTTTTAACTACTCCCATCACAATGATAGTTCCAAAAGGCCAGGAATTTGCTGCCTTTTTTGTTTGCTTGTTAGTTTGTTTTATTCTAGTATCCCCAGCATTTTGGAACAAGCCTTTGCATATAGTAATTGCTCAATGAATAGGATGAATAAATTTAAAAAATCCTAACCCTTTCCAAGCATCAGTCTACCTGTGCAGCCCAATCTTTGAGAACCAGATCTACCCACAAATCCTCCCATCAGTTCCTGTTGAATATCACGGGGTCTCCATAAGGAAAATTTCCAACAGGCAAAAATATGGAGCCCTTACTCTCAAGCCTTATCTTTTGACCACCAGAACTTCTGGCTCAGAGGCTGCCAAAATTCTGTGCTGGCTCTCTCTGTTGGCATACAGGCTCCCCATGAGCCCAAGCTCCCACTCTACAGGTGCTACTCATTTCTGAAGAGGGAGAGGTACTTGGTTTGGAAACAGAATAGGAGGGCAGCCCTCCCTAGACCATCATATGTGTGTGTGTGTGTGTGTTTCTTTTTTTTTAAGAAGAGTATCTGGATGAAGTAATGATTATGGTGATTTTTGCTACTTTTTTTAGTTTATTGGGGGCACAATTGTTAGTAACGTTACATAAATTTCAGGTGCACAATTCTGTATTACATCATGTATAAATTAGATTGTGTGTTCACCACTCAGAGTCAGTTCTCCTTCCATCACCATATATTTGATCCCCCTTACCCTCATCTCCCTCCCCCCACCCCCCTTACTCTCTGGTAACCACTAGACTATTGTCTGTGTCAATGAGTTTTTGTTTCTCATTTGCTTGTCTTGTTCGTTTGTTGTTTTTGGTTTATATACCACATATCAGTGAAATCATATGGTTCTCTATTGTTTCTGACTTATTCGCTTAGCATTATAGTCTCAAGAGCCATCCATGTTGTCACAAATGGTCCTATTTCATCTTTTCTTACTGCCGGATATTATTCCACTGTGTATATATACTACAACTTCTTTATCCATTCATCTATTGAAGGACATTTTGGTTGTTTCCATGTCTTGGCCACTGTAAATAAAGCTGCAGTGAACTTTGGAGCACACTTGTCTTTGTGGATAAATATTTTCAGATTTTTTGGGTAGATACCCAGGAGAAGGATTGCTGGGTCATATGGTAATTCTATTCGTAATTTTTTGAGGAACCTCCACACTGCCTTCCATAGCAGATTTTGCTGCTTTTTAAAGGGAGGGACTTAGCAAATTTGTTTATGGGTAATCAGAAAAATAATATGAAGTTGGTGGATGTGTGCGATTGGAAAAATCTGTAGTTGGAAAAAATACTGTTTTGAACAAGGAAATGAGGAGGGCATAAGTAGATTTAGATATTGTAATGGTCTAACCTAAAAAAAATGTAGCAAGTATAGAAAAGTTTCCATAAACACCTCAACGCTGTGTGTTTCCTGCCTTATCTTTCTTTGATGTTTATCCATTTGTGTGTTCATGCACGACATATGTAACGAGTTCCTATGCAGTGAGAGGGGCACACCACCTTAGTTAGGAGTATGGTTGGAATGTGAGATGGCCAAGTTCAATCCCTGCTTCTGCTGCTGATTGGCTACTCTACCGTGGGTAGGAAACTTCAATTTTCTAAGCCCTGGTTTCCCATTCATAAAATCAAGATGATAATAATACCTGCATAATGGAGTTTTTGTCAGGACTAAATTTTATAACACTCATAATGCACTTAGAGTGATACTGATGCATACTGATAGCCTAACTATTATGTTAATTGGGCATAGAGTTCTGATATTATACTATTATCAACAGCTATATATCAACTAAAAGGCTAATACTTAGAGGTTTAGAAATTTTGCATGGTATTTACAGCATGGTGATTTCATTAAAAATAGTATTAGTTTTTTCAAAATTTATTTATTCTTGTAGACCTGACATGCTAATTTGAAATACTTAGCTTTTAAAATATTACTGACATTTAGTATGTTTGAGGTTAAAATAGATGCATTATACAATTTATGCAAAACACAAAGTGGTTAAATCTAGAGGTCTGACCCAAAAGGGCAATGTTTTAGTACATTCAAACTGGGTGAAAAATATAGACAGTAATGTGACTTTATGATAAATGTTACCAGTCCATAGAATTGGATGCTTTTATATTTAAAGTAATTAAATATTTTAAATTTTAATGAAGAATAGTTCATTTTGTCCAAAGCAGTTCTGCTTATTTTATTTACTTCTGTTCTTTAAAAACAACATTTTAGTACTCTTGAACTTCACAAAAAGCTATAAAAACAATGCATTGTGAAACTGAGACTTTTTCTGGAATAATGGTCATCGCTTCTGGTGATAGTTGGTATAGCAGTGGTAAAAAATTCTTGTACTAGAAGTATTAAGTCCTCAGAATAGTACGTTTTGGGAGTTGACAGTAAAGAGTAGGGTAGGAGGGCAGTAAATGATGAAAGAAAGGAAGGAAGGAAGGAAGGAAGGAAGGAAGGAAGGAAGGAAGGAAGGAAGGAAGGAAGGAAGGAAGGAAGGAGAGAGAGAGAGAGAGAGAGAGAGAGAGAGAGAGAGAGAGAAAGAAAGAAAGAGAAAAAAAAAATATCTGCCACAGACGTGAGGCATCGATATTACAAATTCAGAGACCAAAGATCTGACTCAACTGCCCATCTTTTCAGTTGGTTTTCTGTGTTCAAATAATTAGCTCTTTCTGCCTCTCAATAAACACATCTCCTGTACGTTCATATACCCTTCTAGCTGCTTGCTGCTATTTGTCATTTTAGAGGCATCTTTTGACAAGACAGCCAATGTTGATGAATGTGCCTACTAGTTTTCCTGGAAAATGCAAAACAGTTACGTACTTCATGTGTTAAGACTCAGAAGCCTAACAGGTGCCTTACAATCCAAGAAAAAACTTGGAATGAAATGTAAAGCTGCCATTGCCATGACACAGGGAAATTGGAATGTTTGGCTGAGTTTCATCTTTTACCTGTTTTTTCAAAGCATTGCCTTCCTAAACCCTTAATCTTTCATTTGTTGGGTAGTTATCTAAAAGTTTTCACTTCATAATAGATAGAAATTTTTCTTTTCTGCCTATTTTTGTGACAAATTTACTAAGTCCCTTCACCAGTCTTTCCTGAGTTTTCTGGTTGCAATTTTCATTGTCTAAAAAGCAGGCAGCCCTCTGAAGCTGCTTCTTGCTGTTGATTCTGTGCTTTCCTGTGCAGTCCTTAGACTCTCCTGCTGAAGATGATCTCAGCTTTTTGCATCCAAGGTTAGACCAGCTCAGCTCAGACCAACACGATGACACTCATCATGAAAAGGGCCAAAGTACTGAGCAAAAAACTCTTCCAAAGGAAATCGGGTATGCCTTAAAAATATAAAGCATTCAGTTAACTTCTCCCTCTCCCTTCCTTCTATACCGTAGCCATCACACACACACACACACACACACACACACACACACACACACACACACACACACACCAAAATATATTTTTGCTTTCATTACTACAGGTTAAAAGAAACGCTGTGTCAGTGTTTTGATGCACCCAGGGACTGAATGTAAACAACATGGTACAACTCTAGAAACTGCCATCATAAAATATTTTAAGAGACAGAATAGAGTAAAATAAAATAAAAATGTCTTTTTATGTGATATCTCAGAGTAATTCAGGATTTATGGTACCTTAACCTTTAGAATCCAAAATATTAAGCTATGTTTCTTAGAGATAATAACTCGGTTGTCCCTCACTTATGTGTCTTAGATAAAAGCCTACTGCCACAGAATCCATGAATGCTCAAATACCCTTGCGGGCCTTTAGTAGTAAATCTTATGGAATAGCTTATGGCCAATGTAATGGCCCACAGTAGCCTGCGAATATCATGAATTCTAATAATACTTACATCAGTAGAAACATGAAGTAATGTCTCCATTGTAATTAAATGATGTATTTAGAGCAGTGGACTAAATGGTCCCCTAGTGTGTTGGTGATATATTCTAATAGTCTTCTCTTTACAGCCCCACACGGTAATATTCATGCTTTATTCTGGAGGGCTTTGCTTCTGACTGAACATTTGAATTGCAACATTAAGTGGTAAAGTGGATTACAGTGAGACCCCATGAATATGGATCCTGATCAAGAAACTAAGTGCTTAAAAAAATAAAATGTTACTATTTAAATAGAGTGATTACAACAACATTTTTATATGGAGGAATGTCGGGTATCGTGCCCCCCTCCCGCTTCTCATTCTACATCCCAGAAGCAGAACATCTTCGCCACAATTAAAAATTTAGTAGGGTGAAACACCAGAACTTAAATCACTGTAATTTCTATGGCGCTTATTGAATTTAATTTAGGCTGTTTGAGGCACAAATTAGTTTTGATAATAATTACATTATTCCATTTTTAAAACATGTTCATTCCAAAGATTGTAGCCAATGATAGAGCTTATAGGTAGGAAGAGGATATCTGTTATGAGTGCTGAAAGGAAATTATCTTGCAGTTGATTAGTTAATAGTGTCACATTTTGAATTTTCATTCTTTATTTTTCCCTTGAATCAGTCACTAAAGCAGTAGCTTGAGGCATTGAGAGCATAGGGCAAAGCTGAGGGCACTTTCTTCTTTCTAGTCTGGTAGTTAAGAAGTCAAAGAATAGTCTATTCTTGTAATTGGTAATCAAATTAGACAGTGTGCCTGTATATAACATAAAGTAAGAAAATAAAAAAAAACAGTTTACATATTTATTTGATGAACTTAAATAAGTTCTATTTCTATTGAATATTATATTTCTAAGTGTTTTTAAACACATTTTCTATGAACAAGAAAAATTATCCATCACTGCTGGTAATTCTTGCCGTGTATTTGTTCAACAAAGGTGGATTTCTAATGATGAAGTACTAAGTATATGTACAGCTGCCTTTTCTACTTGACTGAGTTAACACTGACATGTGGGTTTGCACACTGTGTGTGTGTGTGTGTTATGTACTTAAGTGTACATTTGTCTACTTAAGGCATTATAGATTTAAATTTACTGAGCACTTGAAAAAGCTCCATGAATGTCACTGAAATTACGTAGGCGATAGCATTTATTGTTCAGTTGTTACATATTTAAAGGTGATTTGGCATGCCTTATCACTTAAATTTGCCATCACTTCATATTAGAAATTGGCATCTATTCCACAAATCCAGGAGATTAAACAATATGCCATTTATTTCACTATGAACTTTGCTCTCTAATAAGGATAATTAGTGGTTTGGGATAAGTGTACCTTAACTCCCCTATTATTTTGTATTGTTTTAAAAATGACAACATTTTTGTTATGCTTTCCAAGTTTTGCAAAAAGTCAGAGAGCTGTCCATTTAGGTTGTGGTAAAAATCTTAATGCTCTAGAAGAAAATAAATCAAATGCATAGAAAGATGGAGACACTGGTCAAATATGGCACTTTAGCTAAATGAAGAGCTCTTTATTTGACCAGTTTAGACATGGCTTTGGTTGGCAAGCTAATTCTTTGAGCACCACCCTTGAAAATCATGCTAATGAGCCTCTTCACTTCATCAAGTAGGATTGGGGACCTTTTTGTCTGCATCATTAAGGCCCCAAATTGCCCCATTAGCAAGGCCTCCAATTGCCCCTCAGGGTCAATATTTAATGCAGGTGAGCTTAGGTTAACTACCCTCACAACCCTCTGGACAACAAACAATGTGGAGTACCTGCTACAGGGAAATTCATTTTCTCCCCAAGTTTTCTTTGTGAAACACCAATATCCACATAAGAATTCTGTTTTAAATTCATTTTATTTTTAAACTTAGGTTTATTATATGTTGCTGATTCCAAGGGTGAGTTTTGAAATGGAAGAAAGGAATTTTTTCATCCAGTAATCCTATCAGTGTCGAACAAGCTTTAATTTTTCCATCTGTAAAATGGGGATAATTATATTAATACTTTCTTCTAGGTACCTTCTGAGAATGCTGCTGCTTTTAAACAGAGATTGAAGTAACCACAGACAAAACAAAAGTAATATCAACACTTAGCAAGTTCTTACAGATTTTTTCTCCAAGATTTTAGCAATTTAAATGGCTTTCCTTATTAATTAGTGAGTTAAAAATACATGAAAACTTAGAACTATAAATAGTAGTCAGAATGTGTGCAAAATTAAAATTCAGAATAGGATTCTATACTATTAACATTGAGATATTTTGTAGGACCAGAATGTTATACACATTTAAAAACATAAATATAAAATTTTTCTTACTCATTAAAATTTGAAGCAGGAGGAAGAGGCAAAATGATTTTTCCTGTATCTCCATTGTCCATTTGGCTTCCTGAAAACTGGTTAATACTCAACTGCTGCTAGTTATCTCTAGAGACTCTCAGTGTTTTGGGGGGAATAGCAATTATCTCCCTGAGCATGCTCAGCAGAATCTACCGGTGATGTCCAGACATGAAACCTTTCATATGTAGCAACTGAAAGATGAGAGCCGTGGTTACAGTTTCCAGCAAGTATGTGAAACAGAAGCCTCGAGATTATATTCCACATCTAAGTAGAGATAACGTTTATGTCTCCTGTGTTAAGGTTAATTTCCATGCATTTAGGACTCCTGAAATCCTCATCACCTCTGTGGCTGGTACCTGCAAAGTCAGTTTTGCTACTGAATGGGGCCCCAATTAGGAAATGCTTGCTGGTGTCCTTCCAGCAATATCTTGTGTGTCTGAACAATTTTAGTGAAATAAATGTAACAAGGAGAAATGAATTCTCTTTAGCCTCTATTCAGCCAAAATTAGCCTCCGTGGATTCTGGCTCACAAAAGCACCACGGGCCTCTGGCTGTGCTCTGTAGCTGTGAAATAGAATCAAGATTCCATTAGGCATCCCAAGCTGCCTCCTTCTCCAGGGCAGACAATAAAAATGACAACAGGGGATTGTCCCTCAGCTAGTCTAACAAGGGGGTGGGTTCTTTTCTAAATGACTAGATGTCTGTTTAGCTGAGGGAAAAATTTAAAGGGGCCATGGGCCAAATTTTCTTCAATTCTTTGGTTTACATATTTGATTCTTAGGTCATTTTCAGAGAGACCTTGAATTCTACCTCTGTTGGAACTTAGAGGCCATGGCTTTTCCCCTCTAGTTTAAGAATTTGTGTGCTGAGATGAAAATAAGAGTCCATAGACCGTCCAGACAGTATCATTATTCTGCAAGAGATATCAGAAGTTTTAACAATTGCACATGGATTATTGTTCTTGCCATCATTTTTTTTCTCTCTCTCTTAACTCAGTAATAGCGATTCCTCCTAACCTAGATAAATTCTAGATTGGAGACAGATTTTCTGCTTTTGGAATTTATTTATGAACAAGAATCTCTAATAGTTAAATTTACTCAGACAACCATGTCTTAATGTGAACATGAAAGGATAGGGCTTTATAACCTTAGTTTCTTAATACTATTGTAAGATGCTATGGTCTTCTTGGGTATCTTGGCCATTCTTCTTTCTGTTGAGGGTCAGGTCTTCAGGTTGTTTACATCAGAGGTACCTCCAATCTGCTATAACTTTGCAAAAATCCCTTTTGCCATGAACTCTCAATAAATTTCTCAATTTCTTTCCTGTATCAAAAATCTAAGAACATTTCCTTCCCTTACCCAACGATAGATGTGATATAATTTCTTCAGACCTCCCATAAATTTGATTGAACATTTGAACATTCCTTCTCTAATTGGCCCAGTAAATAGAGTTTTGTATTTCCCTTGACAGATGCTATCGAATGAAATTTAATACAGCTTGTCAATGAGTATCAGAAAGTTAAAGAGTTCATCAACCATTCATAGTAATTGTACTATATTCACATAGAGTTATAAATGTATGTTTCCTGGTCATTTCTTTGCTTCAATCAAAATTGCTGGTAGGAAGTAATACTATATAATCCATGGTGTCAATTACTAATGATAGGGGCAAGTAAATCATAGCATTTTCATTATTGAATTGCTAGTATGTGGAGGTTATAATATTCCATATATAAAGTCTTTAATAAGCAATTATTTATGTGCTCATTTACTGGATGTTGCTGAACGAAGGCATTTCCTCAGCACTAAGTAGAAATTCTATTTAATAATTCTTTCTGTAAAGTCATTGGTATCATAGTTCTAGAATGTTGCTTAAAATAATATGCTACATATTTGTTATGGCATTTTAGAAAAACAGTAAAATAAAATGAAAGGCACTGCAAATATTAAAATATTAATTGCCACTTATAAAATACAATAACTGATTCTAAGATTTAAAAAACTACATTTACCTTAGTTTTGAACATTGAAGCTGCAATTTGAATCTAAAGTATTCATGGTCAGAAAACTTGAGTTCTAAAAATGGTTTTGCCATTTATATTTTATTGCATGGCCTCATGAAAGTCTGAAAAATCTTTGCGACTTAATATCCTTACCTATAAAGGATATTTTACTACCACATATTTTATCAATCATCTTGAGAATTGGCATATTTTGTTAAATATCATCATAATAAATACAGTAGACTAATCAGATCACCAACTTGTGTGTACACACACACACACACACACACACACACACACACACCCAGCTGGGAGTAGTGGAAAACCAGTGTGATCAGGGAACTCTGAGATCCTGAGAATGATCTAGCTGGGGAGAGAGCAGGCTCCAGGTGGGCACATCGTTTTTGGCCTTGAAGACTCTTCTGGTGATGCTTCTCCACACATTGAGAGGAGTGTGGCTCTTGAAAGCATTAGGTTCAAGGAAGAAGCCCTTATGCTTTCATCTAAAGATGGCACTTGCATTGACTATTACCACCTGTAGCTTGACAGGCCATGAGGAGTGAGCAGATAGTGGAATCTGGAGACAGAGAAGGTGTTATCGACATGAGTGTCTTACGTAGCTGAACTTCTGCCCTAGGCAAGCAGCCAGGATGTTACATAAAGACGCAGGAGATCAATACGCAGGACTTCCTGAACTGAGTCTTCCCTTTCTCATTCATCTCCTATTGGTGCTTTCCATTGGTCAAACCCAGCCAGGAGTCAGAAGGACAAAGGAGATGGGTGATATAGTCAATGCAGGTCAGCCTCTGAGAAAAAGAACAGGGTAAAGAAAGGCAGATAGGAAATCTGGAGGGGAAATAGAGAAATCCAACAGGCCTTCTCAATAGAGAAGTAATCCAATTTACAAAGTGTTCCTGCCTCAGTGTGAATGATGACTGAAGATTGGAGAGCCTGGAGGTAGAAATGTCCTCTCAGAGGCTATGGCAAAAAATTGTGTATGTGTGTGTGTGTGTGTGTGTGTGTATTTATTATCCATATGTTAACTTATTGATTGTTCACAATACCATAACTTTACAATGTGAGGTGTTAAGTACTGTAAGATCTTTTTTTTTTCTTTTTTAATTGAAGAAACCAATAGTCAAAGATTTAAATGACTTGTCTAAGACCATTTTGGCCTGTCTGATTCCCTGCTTGTTTTTCTGAGCAATGCTGTGATCAACTGTATCTTGGGCATTGGATGTGGGGACTGCTAGAAAATCTAAGGTGGGATGGCTGAACAGCAGTGTTGGCAAAGCATAGTGATTCTTAGCTTTCTTTTCTAGTCTGCAAACTTGAGGGTGGAGAGAGGAGTGGTATGGTAAAATGCATTATAAAAATATTCTTTAGCCACTTAAAATAGTAGAGATTATTCTAGTCCTAATTTTAAATATCCTACTATGCTACTCTAAAATTAACAAATTTAAATTTTAAAAAAATTACATGTCACATGAGATTTTTAAGATTTTTTAAAGATTTAACAAGATGAATTTCCCAATGGCAATATTTTATGAAAAACATAGTCCTACTAAAAAACAGAGAACTACATAATATGTAAGGACCAACAAGCTCCGGGTCATAGATATATAAAAAGTAGTTACCAAATAGTATTACTCTTATGGAAGAGGATAATAAGTATTCTGAGGTGGGGGCAATTTTTAAAACCATTCTGTAAGTGCAATGGAAATGCCACATAATAGCCCATCGAAGGCTCTGAAAAGCCCTGCAATGATGAGGCAAATTCACTTTGCTTAAACTATAAAAGAGATCCATTGATTGATCTCTATCAAAATAGAGAAGGCAGTTAGAACTCAGTTCTCTCCCAAGCCTTTATTTGATATACTCAACTCCTTACTATTTTGATGGTTTAAATTGGAGAAACAGTGATTATTTTGAAGTGTTCTTTGGAGGTCATAATGGCTTCTCAGCTCTGCTGATATAAAATGTTTGTTTGAGGAATATAATCCTCTAAGTCTTTTGTGAGTTAATTTTCTCAAAAGGAGTAATAGAGAGCTTTGTATTCTATAGTACAGAGGGTGACAAAAAAATGTATACAGATTTAAAGCAAGGAAAAGCGATTGAACCTGTAATACTGAATATGTACTGGTAACCAATGATGAATACAAATCACGTTTAACTTCTGCAATTACAAGAAGTGCTCAAAGTAGATACCACCAGCGTCCAGTCACTTCTGATTGTGGCGAACAACTGCTTGAGCAATGTTGACCAAAGTGTCCACTTGTATACATTTTTGGCACCGCTGGTATAAAAGCACCATAATTCCCTCTACATAACGCTTTGATTTCACCATTATTTTCAGAAATTGTTCAAATCTAATAACTAGATTTAAAAGTTTTCCTTCATCTAAGGTAATGTCTAAGACTGTAGAGTCCTCCATAAGGGTGGCCTAAGTATTTCAAAAACAACTCAAAGCATTTCTTCTTCTTCTATTGTTTAGCTAAAAATATTCATTCAAATTATTACAGAAGTTAATGGAATTTCTAACACATTTTTTTGTAATGAAAATAATTTGTTCTTATATTAAATAGCAAGGCAATTCTGTCTTCCAGGAATTCTTTCCTTTCCACACATCTTCTGGCCTTAGAACCCCACACCCCACACCTACATGTGCTCTGGCCCAGGATTGGCCCAAGGAGTATGAAAACTATAACTGGAGCTTGGAGAGGGAACTTTCTATTTTTCTCTGTTAGTGCAGCTGTTGGTAAATGGATCCTGTGCTGCTGCTGACGATGGTTCTATCCACAGCAGCATAACGAGGAGAACTATGGCAGCAGGAGAGAATAAGGATAATGTACAAGAAGAAGAGAGACGAAGGCAGGAAAGCTAATGCATTCTTTGTTCCTTAAGCTCATTGGAGTTGAGATTCTACCACTTGCAACTGAAAATGATCTGATGAGCACACCAAAGAACAGGAATTTTTTGATTATTTGATATTTATGCCAGCTGGGTGTCAAATATTTTGTCTCACAACTCCTTCTTTGAAGATGATTCACTTTGATGATACTGAATGCAGCTAAAAAAAACGAATCCTTTATTTGCATATGCAAAAATTTTAAAAAAGTACTTGTGATTTCTGATAAATTAAAACTTATATTTTTCCATATTATATAAAGCAACTGTAGAATGCTTAAGAAAAGATTTGACTTGGAGATTCAGGATTTTGTTTCATGGGTAAAAAGGTTTTTGAAGAAAAAATTTAAAAAGTCATTAGAACTCGATATCTGTTGACCTTTCTCTATATATAAACAATAGAATACAATTCATAGAAAGTAATATTTGCAACAAAATTGGGGGCTCTTGATTATCGAGAAGTTGATTATTCCTACTGCTTGAGAATTCTGATTTTTAATATAATGTTTTCACTTTAGTATAATGCTTCTACTTTACATATTTTACATTTTACTTATAAAATATAAATATATACATACATTTATTTTTTGACAAAGGCAAATTACCTTTATTTGTCCCACTGCCATCTTTAGCCAGCCAGAGAATAAGATGTATTCATGATTCTTGGTTACTGTTCTGGTTTTCAAACTGTTTATGGTGAAAAATTTTGGAGTTGTTAGCAAATCTACAGTGTATCTCACATGTTGAATTTATAATGGGAGACATGAAAATGGAGAAATCCACTGACTTCTGCCGACAATGACATTTTGAAGTTCAGCTAGGAGGTCTGACAATTAAATTCACCAACTTGTTGCAATGATGTTGCTAACCTTTTTTTGATATCAGAGGGATTATTCATTATGAATTTGTATCAACTGGGAAAACAGTGATTTTTAGCTTTCTTTTATATTCTGCAAACTTGAGGGTTGAGAGAGGAGTGGTATGGTGAAAAGCATTATAAAAATATTCCTTAGCCACTTAAATAGTAGAGATTATTCAAGTCCTAATTTTAAATATCCTACTATGCTACTCTAAAATTACAAATTAAAATTTAAAAATTGCATATCACATGAGATTTTTTTAAGAAGATTTAAAAAGATGAATTTCCCAATGGTAATATTTTATGAAAAATATAGTCCTACTAAAAAGTCAGAGAACTACATAATATGTAAGGACCGACAAGCTCCGGGTCATAGATATATAAAAAGTAGTTACCAAATAGTATTACTCTTATGGAAGAGGATAATAAGTATTCTGGGGTGGGGGCAATTTTTAAAACCATTCTGTAAGTGCAATGGAAATGCCACATAATAGCCCATTGAAGGCTCTGAAAAGCTCTGCAATGACGAGGCAAATTCACTTTGCTTAAACTATAGCACTTCCAAGTTTACTATTTGGAAGTGCTGAAAAGGCTGCGTGGAAAAGTTAGACAACCTGATGTGATGCCTCGGTGTGAGGTCGAGGTGGTGGTGGATAAAATAAAATAAAATAAAACTAAAAAAAAAAAAAAAGTTAGACAACCTGAAATTTTCGCCAACAATTCATGGCTCTTGCATCACAACAATGCACCAGCTCACACGACACTGTCTGTGAGTGAGTTTTTAGCCAGTAAAAAAAAACTGTGTTGGATCATCCTCCCTACATACCTGATCTGGCCCCTAATGACTTCTTTCGTTACCCAAAGGTAAAGGAAATATTAAAAGGAAGACATTTTGATGACATTCGGGGCATCAAGAGTAATATGACAACAGCTCTGTTGGTCATTCCAAAAAAAGAGTTCCAAAATTGCTTTGAAGGGTGGACTAGACGCTGGCGTCAGTGCATTGCTTCCCCAGGGGAATACTTGAAAGGTGACCATAGTGATATTTAGCAATGAGGTATGCAGCACTTCTAGGATGAGTTTGCAAACTTAGTTGTCTGACCTTGTACTCTGAAACATCCTGGACTTGTATACAACCAAATGAGTGTTCTCCACATTCTATTCTTTATCTCCTAATAAATAACTATGAAGTAGTTATGGTTTAAAAGTGCTTTTTACATGTATGACCTTATTTAATCCTCATAATAAAATTTTGAGGAGGTCACTATTATTCCCATTTCATAGATGACAAAACTAAGGTTCATAGATTTTTATAACTTTCTGAAGGCTACTCAGCTAGCAAAGTGGCAGAGCTGCGGTTGAAACACGTCTTTTGCTTCAAAATCTAAGCATTTTCCAGTGTTGCCTTTCCAAACAGAACAACTAGGTAACAATTTTCTATGTAGAGGATTTCATTTTATCTGTTACGTTAAAATATTTTAATAATCTTTATATTTATTGAAATAAATGTCTTAAAAGAAACTTTGACTTTACATTTCACTACTTCATTGTTCTCTTCCCTAGCCCAAACCAGGCAAAATGAAACAGGATAAAGTAGGAGAGAGGGGAGAGATCCATTTCACACTTTGTTTGCATTTCCCTTGGCATGTAAAGTTAGGCAAAAGAGAGACAACCACAAATCCCCCTATTTGACCACTTGTCCAAAGGTGAGGTGAAAAGGTTTAGTGGGAAAAGTTTGACATTTTATCCCCGAACAAATATTAGAGATTATCTGTGGAATTAAATTATCCATATGTACACAGTCTAGGGAATTAACTCTATCTGAAATGGTGGATTATTCCAGAAATTGAAACTAAGCCCTTAAGGCACTCCTTTTACTTTGTTCCCTGTATTTTTTTACAATGAGCTTTTAGATTATTTTGGCTATTTTGATGGCTGCTTTTCAGTATGCTCCTATTCAGTATGTATTTGTGCACTGCTCTGCTTGGTTTGAACATTTTTTTTTTTTAAAAAATATTCCCTTGATAGCCCTAGAAGCAGACAAGTATTACTTGAAGGGGAAAAGGAGATTTCTATTAGGTTTAAGAGTCACAAGTGAACAGAGAAGAAATTTGAGAAGTATAAAATACTCCACAGACTGCAAATCCAAAACCAAAACATGGCTAACAAGGTTTTGACAAAATAAAATCCCCACCAGTTTTTCCCATAGTTTTTGTAAGTGGTACTTTTAGTGAGTTATTCTTTATATATGTACATAATACTATGTGTATATAATATAAATTTATATATGTATATAATACTATGTTACACATACAGGTAAAATTTACTTTACAGTTTTCTAAGCGACCCCAGATTTAAAATAGAATTAGGAAAATCAAGCCAAATAAAAATAATTATAATGTTGTCCTCACCATTTTTTGAAAGTCCTAGAAATTATTTTAGTGATAGAAGTATATTAAGGGATATGTCAAAGCAGTGAGTTCATCACCCACTTTAGCTTATTATTTGCTATAATTATATGTTGGCAAATTGCTAACAAATTCAATAAATTCAACTTTTCTGTATGACTTTGAGTTTGGTGATATGGCCTCAAAAAAACGGGAAACCTTAGAATAGGGTGGGTGAGTGAGGGATCCACTAGGGGAATTACATTCTTCCCTTTGTTCCTGAATTTTTTCCCCAGCAGAAACAGCACACGTGAGTGGAAGCACATTAAGTCAGTTACCTAGAAAATTTTACACATTTTAAATGTCAAAGAAACTAAGCATGGTCTTTATTCTTATTTAAATTTCATCTTAGATAGTTCTATACATTGAAGAATTTTTAGCAGTCATCCAGGTTTTGTTTTATAGTTTGAACTAATTACATGATTCGTGGAGATGGTATTTCCCATACCTGTTTTTTATTTCCACGGAACAGGGACCTCAAGGTCAGGTGGTAAAACTTTCTGGTTTCCCATAGTGAGCCCGGTAAAATGATACGGGTTTCTCATTTTTTATGTCCATCTCTTACCAGTACCTTGGGTCTATTCAAGCAACCGGGAATTGAGACGTAAATGTCCATATATTCATTCTAAAATTAGATTGTAAAATTCAAATGTGAGTCAGTGATTAAGAGTAATGGCAGCTTAGTATGACCAAGTACTGATAAAACTAAAAACCTGACTGAGCATTATCTAATAATATTGTACACAGTTTGGGTGTTTCTAGTTACTGCTGGACGTGCCTCTAAGACTTATTAAAGACTGCCACAGACTATGACTCATTGATTCATTTATTCTTTCCTTCAGCAAATGTTTAATTGACCACAGCAGTCAATATAGGACCAAGAAATGGGCCTCTGCTGATGAAGTGAAGTTTAAGACAATTACATAACTTTAATTTGCATGACAGTAACCTAAAAGACTTGTTAAAATACAGATTGTTGGGCCCCACCCCTAAGATTGTTATGAAGAATGTCTGGGGGATGGCCCAGGATTTTGCTTTAGTAACAAATTCCCAGGTGATGCTGATGCTGCTTCTTTAGTGACACCTTGAAATCACTGCTCTAAGCTATGCCCCCATGTACATGTAGCTTAAATAATTACTCCTTTAACTGGAAATAGGTTATGTTTCGAAAAGGGACAAGTCTCAATGTGTCACATGCTATTTAATCAATTGCATGCATTCATTTTTTGAGGGAATAGCAGGGACGATGAAAACCTGTGTTAAGAATTTTTATATATTCTCTGAGAAACGGGTATTTAAGTTACTTAGAAGTAGATTCAGGGGTTAAATATTTTTCAGGGATTGCTCAGTGCTGATGAAATACACAGTAAAAATAGTCATCTCCTTAAAATCTGTTGTAGAATCTTGCTTTTAATAATTCTATGTTCTGTGTAAGAAGTTTGTACCAAAAAATTAAAAATTTAAAAAAGCTACAGGCTCAGGAATGATTTCAATCTGATGAGCCTCCCAGAAGAGATTTTATTCTGTGGGAGTAAAGAACCCTGAGAATCTGAACTAAATTACTCGGGTCATTAAGACATTTTTGACAGTTCTAAATAGTTAGTGCTCTGAGAGCCAAGCCAGGAGAATGCTATGGCTTCTGAAGACCGAACTCATTGCCACAGAGTCGCCACCTCCCTGGCTGAAATACTGCAATACTGAAATACTGCAAAATGCACATAAAAAGGAAGTGCTGGTAAACATCTCAGTCTCACATCTCATCGGGAAGTTTTAATATGTATTATATCGGATGCTTTCCAATTTGATTGTAGCGGTTATGTGAATTTTACATTAGTTTATTTATATGTCGTATCTCTGTGGTATGTGAGGACTGAAGAAAATATGTGAGAAATAGAATCATTTGTATAGCTTAAAAGTAGCAAAACAGAGTTAATATAAGCAAATTTTAAAATATGGTTCAGCAAAATCACTCCCTATATGCTGTTTGGAATATTGTAGGAGAACCATAGCTTCCAAATTTGTTAGCAGGTTTCCCGCCTTACATATGAATAATATAACTAAATATTAATTTTTATTGCTATTTCCCATATAAAATATTTATACTATGCAGATTTTTATGTTCAAATATTTCTTTTTAAATTAATTTAATAAAATATTTGTGTGTTTTTTCCTGTAAAGCTCCTGATTGCCTCTTGTAAAATGATGCAATGGGTAGAGGTCATTTCACCAGAGATGAAGATCATAAAAATAATCATTGAGAAAAAAAAATGAAACATTTTGCCCACAATTCCAATTCCAGCCTCACCAGAAATTGGTAGTTAGCAGGAAAAGCTAAGGAAACAATGAACACAGTTTAATATTGTAGACAGGAAAGTAAAAATGTGAAATAACTTTCTAGTTTATTTATTTTGTTTTCAACAGCTATTATTCAGAGAAACCATGATTTCAGGATCTAGAACATAAAAATTATGCCACTATCCATTTGGTGACACAAATTGTGATTCCACAAGAAAAAAAGGCAACTATTCAACCCTTCGATGACAAGCCTTATTCATTTAGATGGAGTTTGGATTCCTGTTTATTCCAAGTATCACCTTAATAATTATTTAATTTAATATATAATATGAATTCTTAATAGACACAGGATAGTAAATTCTTTGAAAATAGGGATTACATATCAATCAGTGATTATTAATGGACCTTGCATTTAGCGTTTCACACATCTTTGTTAATATTTTAGCTATATTTCGGATAGGCAGACCACAGGGCAAAGTCAGTGTTTCATTCCTCAGCTCTGCACTCTCTAACTGCCTGATTTCTAGGACCCACTTTTGTGAGGAGATGAGAATAAATGGCCTCTGAAGCTCTTGCTACCTCTAACATGCTATTCTGCATAATAGAATGCTGTGCAAGAATAGTGCACCATGCACTGAAATATTGCATGAACTCACACAGTGTAAATTACAATATTCTCTCTTTGACATGACATCCCCTTGTGGTTCTTCTCATATGTACTCCTACTACATCCGATCTTCTGTTTCATCAAGGCCTCCAAGTCTCAGCTGTAATCCTCTATGCTTTTTTGTTGTACCCAGCTCAGAAGTCTTGAAATAATATTTCAACTCCCATCCTTCTGCCAAACTGGCCCTCGACATCTAAGAGCTGTATCCACCTAGCCCTGACTATTTGTTTCAGGCACTGAGGTGCTAAGGGCCATTGGCGAAGAATAATCTTGACTTGCGTGATACTGCTGCAGCAAGGGT
Source organism: Rhinolophus hipposideros (assembly GCF_964194185.1). Taxonomy (NCBI): domain Eukaryota; kingdom Metazoa; phylum Chordata; class Mammalia; order Chiroptera; family Rhinolophidae; genus Rhinolophus; species Rhinolophus hipposideros. The sequence continues at coordinate 41,935,546 of NC_138052.1, forward strand.
ATGGCAAGGACCCTCAGATGGGCCCATGATACCAAATAGATAATTTGCATGCTGCTCTTCATCTCACACAGAGACTATGCCAAACGCCCATCATGCTAGGCCATGTTTATCCCTATGGCAGGTGATCTAGCCTTCTCATTGATAGATAACCCCAACACAGACTTGCTCAGTTTTCCACTCTCCTTCCAATAAATCCACCCTTGTTTGTTTTCCTCCTCTCCCAGAAAGAAAAGCATCTCACCTCCTGTTCACTAAGTTTCCTTAGCTGAAATCCATTATGAAATCCAGTTGAATCTATCTTCTAAATAACTCCTAAATTATCTTCCCAGCCTCCCTTTCCACTCACACATTGGTAGTTTGGAGTGCAACATTTTCCCACAGTGACTATTGCCCTGACTTCACTTTCCTCGATGTTGCCCATGTTCCCAAAAGAAAGTAGTCTCCACATCACTGAACAGTGAAGGTGTTGGTTCTAAAATTTCTGATCCTTCAGCTCAAACTTATTTATTGGCCCTTATTGTGTACGGCATTTTCTTCAGTAGTGTAGATAGCATCCTCCAATCCTTTCCTTGTCTTTCCAAACTTTTATTCCAAGTTTATCCACATTAAGATATGATATCACATACTCCATGAGGACAAATTAGTTTGTTGTTTTACCTACAGTGACTCTCTTGAGATTACCTTCATGGGACTTTCCTACTTATCCTTCTTCCTCTATTTAGTTTGCAAGCACACCCTAGAACATCACCACAGAGTCATATGGTTCAGATCATAGACATTCTCAGGGAAGTGATCTGGTTTATTTTTTCTGCATATCCTGTTCCTTGGTATCACTAAATTCTTGTGGATTGAATGAATGAAAAGATGAATGAATACTGTTGAATATATACCAATTTAAGAATATTTTCAACTCAGCAACAATAGCTAATTAGCGTGACACAGGTGGGAGGATACCATATCAGCAATCAAGGACTGGAAATCATATTTCTGTCCTCAACTAGACATCTGACATCAATTTCCTCATATGTAAAATGAGGATTATTATGATTCATGCCATTGCTGTTCAAATGGAAAAATTTAACTGAAAGCACTTTACAAATATCAGTTATTATGTATGACTAGGAGATTATTTCATTCTCTTTTATATTAATTATCTTGTATGCTCAATGCCTGACACATAGTAACAATTAGTTGTTTACCCCCAACTTTTTATAATCTTTATTTCATAGATCTGGTTAATATTTTCTAAACATTTTTATTTCAAAAGTGTGTTTCTGGGATAGATTTCACATTTATATAACTCATAACCTATCTTTCTCTTTCTCTTTCACATATGCATTATGCAAGCACATAGCATCCCCTTCACCCCCTCCTCCATACACACTCGAGAGAGGACTGTTTTAGGTCATTTGCAATGCCATAAAAAATTTATTCACATTTTAGATAACTTATAGTTTATATGCATATGTTTATTAAAAATATAATATTTTTTAAACAACCAATTGTTTCTATGGAACGTAAGAGTATGCAATCTAAATATATTAATAAATTGTGAGCAACTGAGACCCTAAATATAAATATAAATCCTCTCATTTCATTGACATGTGTATTTAGTGTCTTATGAGCAAATAAGAGGTATTTTCAATATTGTGAAATTTATAATCTAGTCAGAAAGGCAAACTTGCAAATATGTAAATACTGTAACCAAAATACTACAGCCTTGCCCATTTGAACATCACACATAATGTTCAAATCTTTGTGATTCACTCTCCAACTGCTTGACTTCAGAATACCTAATTTTCTTACTGGTTTATCTTTCTTAAATAATTTTGAAAATTTTTAGAAATGCTCAAGTGCGTCCCTGAATGGCTCCTGTTGTCACTTCCCTTGACTACTGATGGGTTTGCAAGTTATGCCCAGCTGCCAGCTCTCTGAGGCTGGACTTCAAGTCTTATGTTTTTGCCTTGACTGCTTCCATCTATGATGCTCAGAATCAGTGAAAACTGAGGAGGCATTGTTCTTACTAGCAATGGACCTTTACACTTTATTATACTTGACACTTAATTGAGAAGGAGAGTCTTCCAGCAACGTTGCTCTCCTCCCCAAAAGTTACAGTGACAAGGCTCTTCCTCAGGCCAGAGCCCAATAGACATAGTGATGGTCTCCGAAATGCTCACCCCATTCCTTACGCACAGAAGGATGTGCCGCTCAGTTGCGAGGGTTGTGGTCAACAGAGAGTTTCCACCTCTCAGCTACTTCAAGATCTGCTTCCGCAGCAAAAAACCTCCTCACCCAAGGTCTTACCCTTCCCAGGGAACTCTGTGATGCAAGACAGCTCTGATGGGCAGTTTTTGCCCCAGGACTCACTGTTGGGTTGACTGGCACCACAATTGAATTGCTCCCAATACCCAATCCTGTTTCCTCTTTTCCCTTTCCTTAGTGCGTATTGATTCCTAATAAATATCTTGCACAACAAACTGTCTCATAACTGTTTCTGGAGAACCTCATCTGTGATACGATTTGTCCTAAGCTGGCTGTTGTGTGCTCCCTCTGACACCACGTCCACCTCTGACCATTGCCGGCATCATCATCCCTATTCCCCCATGAAATAAAGCTTTTGCAAAGCCTCTGGTGCTTAGTGTTGTGCTTGACACCTCAATTTCTCAAAGAATCTCTCCTCCTACTGCCCAGGAGAATACGCCTTTCAATGTGCTCGGGCTGTGGAAAACAAAAGCTGACAAAAGCAGTTTTTTTGCAAACAATTTCTGCTTTGTACTTTGCAACTTCTCCAGTTCAAGAAAGCCCAAGTTTGTCTAACAGCTTGGAAAGATGTAGTTTGGCAGAAAGAAAAATGTACTGAGAACAAAACATGAGCGGATATCTTAACAAATTATCCCAAGGTTTTAAGCAGGGGAATATCAGTGTCATTCCCATGCTTTGGAAAGAGAACTATATCAAGGAAATAAAGAATAGATTGGGGTTTGGGTGGGTTGAAAGCAAATGGAGACAAAGGTCAGAAATAGAACTAATGGTTAGTCTAAGCAAGAGGGGAGTGAAACATTGACTATAAAAGAATCTATGAAGATAGAAGGAGACTGAATATGAGTGACATTTCAGAGTTAGATGTGAAATATCTAACTGATTTTAGAATTTGAAGAGGAGGAAGGCGTCAAAAGTGACTAAAGATTCTATTTTGAGCTAATGAAAAGATGATAAGGCCATCGATGAGTAAGTACTGGTAGAAAACCGAGAACTTGAATTTCCTAGCTTTTAAAAGAAAACAAACAGATAAACAAGAAAAAAACCCAGAAATCTCCAAATAAAGGGTAAAGACAGATTATTTCCTAACTCACCCTCTTTTCTCAGAAGAGAAAATAACTGATGAATATTCGATTCCATCATCATTTGGGATCAGGTTAAGTGAGAGGAATGGGGTTCCACAATCTTTTGACATCATTACATTAATAAAAGAAGAAAGCTTTTGACCCCAAGTGAAAAATTTCTTTCTTGTCATTTAAATATTAGCTATTAAATATCTGCTTCCTGGAATCTGAAATAAAAACTCCACGTCTCTTAGAAATATCTGTGAAACACATAGTTTTCATTTACCAATATGTCTCCTTACTAAGACAAGGAAAATACTAATATAATTCACACTTTTTCTATTTGAAATGTCTGACATAGCAGCATTTATAGTGTAGAGATTATTTTAAATAAAGTTTATCTAAAAAATTTAGGAGTAATAATAATTATTTTTTTAAAAGCCAGTATTTATTAAGCATTTATTAAGTGCGAGTTGATATGGTTTCCTGCATGACCTTGTCTTCCATATGTACAGTCTTTGAAGGAAGTGTAATTATTGTACCTATTTTACAGAAGTGAAAATGATGCCAAGAGATTTTTAGTAAAGCTCTCAAAGTCTCACGACTTGTAAATGTGGACGAGAAGACATGAAGATAGAACTGATTTCCAAACATTCTATCTTGAATACATAATATATTACCTTTTCTCCAAGGCACCAAACCTTGAATTTAGATATATGTAGGTTAAAATAAGTAGCTTGAAAAGTTCTAAATAAATTTTGAAATGAAAACATTAGTTGCTTGTCATGAGTGTTGTTGCTAATCAATGTGTTAAGAGAAAGTGATATTTATGGAATTTTCCTACCTAATGGCCCCCAACATGTAGATGATTTTGGCAGAACACTATTTAAAAAAATGTAATTGATATTTTTGTGTGGAATATCAAGATTTGGTTCAGTTCAAATGTGTCATTTACATAGAGAGCTACAAAATCATGGCTCATTTTTAAGTACCTTTTGAAAGGCTGAAGCAATTGAGTTCCATGATTAAAGCTATCCTGCCTATTTGATTTTTATATCATTTCAGACAATTGGAAAAAAATAAAAATAACAAAGTTTTGGAATGTACAGTTCTCTTATTTTAGGGTTTCACTTTATAATACTTTGAAATAATTTATCAAAAGCTTGTATACCTTTATTCCAAAGTTGAAGCAACATACCTGTGAATCATTTCAACAGTTCCTTTGTGATTCAGCAAATTGTGACACTTTTCTGGCTAGTTCTTATGCCAGCATAGTATAATAGTAGAGACAAATACTTTGGAATTGGATACTGTACTAGTTATAGCAATATCAGACGGTGTTCAAAAAAAAAAAAGAAAGAAAAGAAAAGGAAAAAGACTACAAAGCATATTTCTCAAACACATACCAAGCTTGCTCCAGTTCTGTTGGCAAAGTGAATGGATGGTGGGAAGTGTTCTACTCCATGCCGTTATTCAAAGATCCAGGTAATGAGGCCTCTGACATTTTCACCATGTGGTATTCATATCTAGCTGATAGAAAGGGGTGGCAGGGAACCCTAGAAGACTTTCAGTGGGAGTTTTTAAAGGGCCAGGAATTTAAATTGTGCACATAACTTCCACTCATATTCCATTGGCTAAAACCCAATTGTATAGAGATGCCTTATTGCAAGGAAGGCTGGAGAATACAGTCTGTGTCCACAAGAAGAAGAAATTGATATTGGTATACAATGTTGGACAATTTAGTTTATGAACTTGTTGCAATGATGTTGCTAACCTTTTTTGATATCAGAGGGATTACTTTTTATGAGTTTGTACCAACTGGACAAACAGTTAACCAAGTTCACTATTTGGAAGTGCTGAAAAGTCTGCATGAAAAAGTTAGACAAAAATGACTTGAACTTTTCACCAACAATTCATGGCTCTTGTATCACAACAGTGCATCAGCTCACAAGGCACTGTCTGTGAGGGAGTTTTTAGCCAGTAAACAAATAACTGTATTGGCACACCCTCCCTACTCACCTGATCTGGTCCCCAATGACTTCTTTCTTTACCCAAAGAAAAAGGAAATATTGAAAGGAAGACATTTTGATGACATTCAGGACATCAAGGATAATATGACGACAGCTCTGGTGGCCATTCCAGAAAGAGTTCCAAAATTGCTTTGAAGGGTGGACTAGGCACTGGCATCGGTGCATAGCTTCCCAAGGAGAGTATTTAGAAGGTGACTGTAGTGATATTCAGCAATGAGCAATGAGGTGTGTAGCACTTTTTCTACGATCAGTTTGTGAACTTCATGTCAGTCCTCGTATTCATGATGGTATCTGCTACAGACAAAAGTAGATTTAAGTACCAGTGTTGCTACGTACTTCCTGTGAATTTGGGCATATTTGTTAATTTTTTGAGATACTGTTTCCTTTTTTGTAAATGGTAATAGTACTAATTCATACTTCATACAATTGTTATAAAGATTAAGCGTGATTTGCCTATAATGTGCTTAGCTCAGTATTCAGCAATAGCAACGCGATAAATGGTAATTATTGTCTTTTTGTGAGAAGTTATTCAAATACATAATTTTGGGTATTATAATAAAAGTTATAAAAACTGGGTAGGTATGAAGGAAGATGAGAAACGACTGAAAAAAATCTTAAGGGACAAATTGCAATGCAGGCTTATATTATTATTGCTATCAGTAACAATAATGATAGTTAACATTCAATGAGAACTAATTTGGTTAAGATAGTTATGTAGATTAATTTGTTCAATACTCACAAAATCTTAGGTAAATGCAATTATTACACCTATTTTTTTTTTTTTTTAGTTGAGGCAACAGAGGTTTGGAAAAATTAAGTAATTTACACAAATCCACAACCAGAAAATTATAGAAATAAAATTTGATTGCAGGTCCTTTTATTGGACAATTCAGGTTCTAAAAAGAAGTCCGTACCAGACTCTAGAGTGAAGGCGGTTCGTCAAACAAGACTTGAGGTTAAAAACAGAAATGAATGGAATTTATCAAGAGTGTTCTGGACGATTGTTGACTTTTCTCATCCAAGACCAAGAACATGAAAAGTTAAATTCTAAAGTCCAGAGGTCTGTCTCATAGGATGGAGCAAGGAGACCATCATCAGCAACAACAACTTTGCTCACTTAAAATTTTTGCCTAGAGCAAAATGACATCTCAGAGTGTGAGGTTGTGTGGGGGGCAGAAATACCTAAATATTTGTAGGATGGTGTCTAGAATTCAGCTTCTCACTCCAGAGGTTAGGATGTCACCTTGGGGTATTGCCAGGCCATGGCTGAGGTCCTTATCATCCCTACCAAACCAAGAGGGTGCACAATAAATAATCCTGCTGCCACATAGAGTCATTAAAAGCATTTGAAGTTTGATGGCCCCGGAAACACCTCCAGAAGCAGGTGAGTGCCAGAGCAGTCTTATAGATAGTGAGTGATCAGTCTGCAGTATGTGCTCAGAGGTGGAGGCAAGTGGTGGATATAATTTGGGGATTGTGGGTTTTCCTAGGTTGCTTAGATTCCATGAAGTACAGCCTCTGCTTGGGCATTAAGCCAGAATCAAAACAACTGTTTAGAGTACCTTCTTTGATCCCCTCAAATGAATGCAGTCTCTCCTGCCAATGAATCCCACCATATCTTGTATGCAGTGCTCTCTCCCTCAGTTATGTACATAGACTTTTCATGACTTTAAAGTAATAAATAAATAAACGAAAAGTAAATAAGCAAATAAATAAAAAACACAATTATTTGCAGTTCTCTATGAATGTGATTCAAATAAAGGAGGGTCAGATTTCCAGAGACATTTTGATATCAGATGAAGGTAGGGGTTGGTTTGGGCAATGGAGGTAGAAGAATAAAAATAACAACAGAAAACATTGATAACGTAACTTCTGCCTGCGGAAGGTGCCATATCTTGGATAAAATTATCCAACTGCTGCACATAATCTTGCGACACATTTCAATATTGTAATAATGTCCCCATTTTTTAGCCCCCAAACAGAAATAACTGACATCATCACCTTCTGTTATTAATAATTCGTGCTTTATTTTTAGTAAAGAAAAGCTTTTTGCTCCATTACTGAGCTAGAGCTTTTCTTAGAATTCACATGCATGCACACAGAAAGCTTCTGTTATGGATTTTAAGGATGCCAATGCCATGGGCTTCCTTTTCATTTTCAATTTAGAATTAAATAATGCACTCTAACAATGACAACACTGAAACAAACACCACAAGGCAAGGGTGTTTGCCATTTGAAGTGGAATAGAAGTCTGCCGCTGTTAATGGGACCACGCTGTAACTCTCCTGAGCTACATGAGAGCTAGATATATCCCTGTGGAAAGTAGCAATTACCTTCAATCTCCCTGATCTGAAGTAATCCTTGCTACATGCGTCCCTCATTGTGAGTGATGAGGCCCACTGTTTGCTGAGTCTAAAACCAAATGATCTTTCACAAGCAAAATTTAAACTTGAAATAGGATTCTCTGGCTCCTGATTCTGAGTCTATTTTTTTTCGTGTACTTTATACATTCCCAAATCAGGCTCAAGCTGGCTACAGATGGTGCTGGTGTGTAATGAGAAGGGCTCTGAAGCTGCTCCAGCTCCCAAGGGAGGATTCGGTAATGGAACTAACTATGTATTGTCCACCTTATATACTAGATTTGATTTTGGACTATTTGCCCAACTGTGTTTGTTTATTTCTCAACACTGGAGGGCTTCCATTAGCTCCAGGCTGATTGAACATCGACTATGGAGTAAGAAGGAACAGAATATTTTTTTCCTCCTGAATGCTGATGTAATCCCTTTTCTTTTACTGACAACTGAGTAATATTTGCCATTGGAAACTGTTAGAAATGAGGTGATATTTGCAGTCATTAGTGAGAAAGAATTGTTTTGATCCCAGGGAACAAAGTGAGCATTATTTTGTGGATAACACTATTTCAGAAGTTGGTGCCTAAAACTTGTATATTCAAAAGCCTGAAAGAGAAACTGCTCACGTTTTAAAGCTGAAAATTACCTTGTTTCAGTAAATCAAAAGATTAATATTTAAGACCTCATAAATTTTGCTCACAGAGCATAGCCAAATATTATTATCATAACGAAAACAAAAACCTCAACTCAGCAAATTAGTCACCAAAGATCACATGTAAATTGACATTTTTGTTTCTTAACTAATGGAATCATTTGTCATTTTACTGAAGCAGTTCATTATAAAAATAAATTAAGAATAAGTAAATTGTAGTCATAGCAATCATGATGAAATTATTAGTAATTACATTTACGGGCATGAAAGTTTTTTGCATGCTTCTTATCAGCAGATATTATTCAAAATAATTTTGGAAATAAGCATCGATGTTGTATCAGGTTTATTTTCTAATTAAAAAAAGCATACTGGAAGTAAGAGAGTTGCTAATTAACATTAGGAAAATATTGTTTTTCCCTTTCAATTATACATAAGTTCAACTATACAATTCTAATATCAAAATGAAGAAAATGAGAAATCTCTCTACTACCTTAAATAGAAAAAAGAAAATTAGAAGGCAGAGACCAGCTCATGCAGTTTCTAAATAAATGAAAAGGAAATTACATTTCTCTGGGTAAATATTTACTTCCTAAAGCGTGCCAACAAAAGCTACTATTTTTGAAATGGGACATGGTAGTAACTAACTTGTACTTAGTTGATTTAATTGGAAATGTGCTATTTTTCCTTTTAAGCCATTTCTTTAATTGTAGAATAAAGAATTTCCAATCTGATGTTCTAATTACACTTGGGGTCTGGTATCCTGTTTACATATATATTGATCTGTCAGATGGCCTCATATATATCTAGGTAGGCCATATTAGGAAGAACGTTTAACCCATTTTTACTATGGTATACTCTAATAGAATATTTTTATTTCCAGATTTTTAAAAATAATTTTATACCTAACATTCAATTTATGCAGATAAGCATGATGCTTCTTACTTGAAACTTTAGTTAGTAAAATTTCAGGGGCAAAATGTAAAATAATAAGTATTTTAAAATTGTATAAAATGTAATTTAAATGGTGACATGCAGATAAAAATGTTATTGGCTAAAAATCACTTCTATTTCTACTTTATATAAGGTGTACACAAAAACATTTTTTATGTGACTATTGTTATTTCTAGGTAATGTTTGGTGTTAATAAGTTGGTGAGA